>NW_019943972.1:89899-93169 GCF_002910315.2 Salvelinus sp. IW2-2015 | reverse complement strand
TATTTCCCTGATTCTTCTTTATGCTCAGGACTATGCCCCTGATATTCCCTGATAGTATCTTTCGCTCAAGGGACTTTGCTCCACCTGATAATTCCTGATATTATATCTTTCTGCTCAAGGGACTATTGCATCCCCGTGATATTCCCCTGATCAATTATTCTTTCTGCTCCAGGGCTTGCTCCTGATATTCCCTGATATTTTCTTCTGCTCAAGGACTATGCTCCCTGAATTTCCCGATCATTTTTCTCTCCAGACTATGCTCCCCTGATATTGCCTGATATTATTCTTTCTGCTCAAGGGACTATTTCCCTGGTATCCACTGATTATTTTTCTTTCTCTCCAAGGGACTATTGCTCCCTGATATTCCCTGATATTATTCTTTACTGCTCCAAGGGACTATTGTCCCTATAATCCACTATTATATCTTTCTGCCTCAAGGACTATGCTCCCCTGATATTCCCTGATATTATCTTTCTGCTCCAAGGACTATTTATTAACCTTATTTAATTAGAGCAAGTGAGTTAAAAACAAATCTACCCGGACATACGCTGGGCCAATTGTGTGCCACCCTATGGGATCCAATCACGGCGAATGTGATACACGCCTGCGATTAACCAGGGACTGTAGTGATGCCTCTTGCACTGAGCGCAGTGCCTAGACGTGCGCCACTCGGAGCCTGAAGTTGTCGCTTGATGTTCCCCTCATATAATTCTTTCTGCTTCTCGCTCCAGGGACTATTGTTCGCCTCGATGTTCCCCTGATATTCCCCTGATTTCCCTCGATGGATGTTTGGTAAGACTGTAGCTCACATCAAGCATCTCAATCCAAATTAAATCTGAATCGCTTCCATTTCGCAACAAAGCATCTTCACTCATGCTGCCACCATACCCTAGTATAAAATGACTATCCTACCGATCTTGATTCGGCGCGATGTAATTTTACAAAATAGCCTCCAACACTCTACTCACAAATTGGATGCAGTCTATCACGTCCATCCGTTTTGTCACCAAAGCCCATATACTACACCACCACTGCGACCTGTAGCTCTCGTTGGTGGCCCTCGCTTCATATTCATCAGCCCAAACCACTGGCTCCAGTCATTATTAGTCTTTGCTAGTAAAGCCCGCCTTATCCAGCTCACTGTCACCATAGCAGCACCCACCCGTAGACCGCTCCAGCAGGTAATCTCATGGTCACGACAACCCCACTGTAGCACTGCTCTAGCAGAAATTTCACTGTCACCCCCAAAGAAAAGGGGAGCAATAGTCCCTTGGAGCAGAAAGAATAATATCAGGGGAATATCAGGGGAGCAATAGTCCCTTGGAGCAGAAAGAATAATATCAGTGGAACATCAGGTGAACAATAGTCCCTTGGAGCAGAAAGGCAGAAAGAATAATATCAGGCAAACAATTGTCCCCTGGTGCAGAAAGGCAGAAAGAATCCATTCTGTTCAACATCAGCAGCCAGCCATCTCTTCTGTTAATTATAGTCATATCGCCCTATTGAAGTCTGCTGTCCCTTAACATATTCCACTTTATTTTGAGGCCTGTTTTCTCTGGTAATGAAATGTCAACTCTCTGCCGGTTCCCCCGTGTCGCAGAGTGTTGATCAAAGTGACCTTTGTCCCTGTTCTCTGCGCTTCGCAAATCAATACACACAGTCAACAACACCTTGACAGATGAAGGCACAACATATAATAAATGACAATTCACCATCACAATGGCCAGAGCATATCTGACACCTACTGCTCATAGCAGTCATTTTCAACACAATGCCAGCCTGTTATGTTCAGAGTGGGGTTCATTTGCCGGACCTGTCTCATTCTCTCACAGGTGTTGATATTACAGAGGAGCGACTTTGTTATAAAAACACTTAATCTCACAGTCATACATTTGTCCTAGTATATACGCCTGTCCTGGCTAAGTGCTGACAGAGGGAATGGTATGACTACAGTTGTAGCTCTTTTTTTTATTATTGTTGTTGTCTTTCAGAAGAGAGGTTATATCGAAAGCAATTTTCCTCTTAAGGGAGCAAATTGTTCTAAGGAAAATTGTAACTGCCGTCACTCTGGGATGATTGGCAGTGTGTTTGGTGTGGTTGGTTGTTGGCAGACAGGAATGAAGGGGGGAGGAAGAAAAAAGGGAGGAAGAAAAAAGGCACAGTGCATATTAAAAAATGTGTTGTGAAAAACAAGTGTGAAATTTCACACACTCCCTAGACCGGATGAAAATGGCTGCTGTTTTTCCAGGTGGGCTCAGATGGAGCGGTGGAAATCTGACGCATGTACTGTATGTACACAGGTTTAGAGAGAGGAAATGCAGTGTGTTCTATAGTCTACTTTATAGGGGGAGGGAGGGAGAGAGAGAAGAGCCCCTCCAGATGCTCATTCATTGTGTAGGCTCCACAGTGGGTCATCAGAATGATAAAGACTGGCCTTTTTCTCTGTGTTTCACAGATTTGTAAGGATCAAGAGGATTTGTTTCCGCTGGCAACCTTCCAGTCACCTGAGACAAAGGAGAAAATGGGAAGGAAAGGGACCCTTGGATTTCAGAAATGCTCTTAAACTGTCCCCTAACCAATGCAAATCCCACTAAGACACAGTTCCTTGTAGTCACTTCAAGAAGGTGTGAAAGTGTAAAACTAACCCTAACTTCATGTCTACATCCTGGTTCAACTCTAACCCTAGCCTCAACCACAACCCTAACCCTAGCCTCAACCACAACCCTAACCCTAGCCCTCAACCCTAACCCTAGCCTCAACCACAACCCTAACCCTAGAGCATTTTTTGATTGCCTAGACTGTCACGAATTACGCCAACCCTTCCTGCCTGACTACCAACTACTTTTTCTGTCTGAAGTAACTAGATCATTAGTAGGTATCATACGTCTTGGAGGTGCTCAGAAAATACGTGAAGTATAATTTCGTATGGCTCTGAGGCCAGGCTGAAGTACTACACCACCCAAACGGCACAGCCAACGCATAAACCTGCTTGTACCCAGACAAAAGCATCAAGCAGGCATTTCATCAGGCCTTTGTGTGATATGGCAGGCCGGCTACTGTGATGTATTTATTAGTTTGCGATACATCCCTTTTCCTGTTGTTCCCAGGTCAGTGGATAATGCTGGTTTTGTTCGACGCCCAGTATGTGCAGCCCTCCGCCTGCCAGCTGTCAGAGCTGATACCGTCTCATTTGGATCCCCAGCACTTGCTGTTCTGAATGGTTAATTACGTTGCCATTTCCAATCCGCTGATTGCCATACATAATAGGAC
>NW_019943972.1:57678-87351 GCF_002910315.2 Salvelinus sp. IW2-2015 | reverse complement strand
TCGTACGGGTGAGGCGCCTAGGGTAGGGTTGTGGTTGCAGGCTCTAGGGTTAGAGTTGTGGTTGAGGCTAGGGTTAGAGGTGTGGTTGAGGCTTAGGTTAGGGTGTGGTTGAGGCTAGGGTTAGGGTGTGTTGAGGCCAAATGTGTCAAAGCTAACCCTTCCCCTAACTCTTATTCCAAAGTTAAGGCTCTATAGAGCTTGACAGCTTGTAGCCTAGAACCCTGAAATAAGTTACCTCTTGTTCGTTCAGCCATCCCTATGGGAATGAATGGGGATAGAATAGGGTTTTGAAATTAACGCTGAAAATAAGGTCTGAGGCTTAGGAGATTTATACATTTTGTTCTATGAGATAATAGCAGTCAGTTAACATGACCTTTATGAATTATGAAGCCTTTGTGTGATTTATGTTTTTTATTAATACAAAAATTCTTCAAAATTCACAAAAAGAGACGTTAGCTGATAAGTTTTCCTCATAGGCTTTGTCCAACGAACTATGGTGGAGTTAGTGCCTACAAAAAAGACTTCATGACAATTTCTCTCTATTGAATCCACATTGCAGAATTAAGCGTGATTGAAATTTAAAGGCAAAGTTCCCGCTTTAAAGGGGACTGCATTCAAGGTAAACGCTGCATATGTCGGCTCAATCGGAAATTACCTTTACATTTTTAATTGCAGAATCTGTAATGCTTCAGCTTTACGCAAAAAAAAAAAWATTAATTTAAACAGCTAAATGCATGAATTTAGTGCACTTTGAGATTAACATTGAGAGATTAGAATATTGAGAAATTAGATCTTTTTCAGGTAACTTCACTTTACCACCTGCCACAGCAGACACTCCACTACTCAATTACAGTGGCTACTGTGGGTACTCTCTACTCTGGAACACATACAGTACTAGTCAAAAGTTTGGAAACACCTACTCATTCCACAGTTTTTCTTTATTTTTACTATTTTCTACTTTGTAGAATAATAGTGAAGGCATCAAAACTATGAAATAAAGTGTTATAAAATATATTTAGATTTGTTTATTTGAGATTCTTCAAAGTAGCCACCCTTTGCCTTGACAGCTTTGCACACTTGTGGCATTCTCTCAACCAGCTTCATGAGGTAGTCACCTGGAATACATTTCCGATAACGTGTGCCTTGTAAAAAGCGAATTTGTGAAATTTCTTTCCTTCTTAATGCGTTTGAGCCAATCAGTTGTGTTGTGACAAGGTAGGGGTGGTATACAGAAGACAGCCCTATTTGGGAAAATACCAAGTCCATATTATGGCAAGAACAGCTCAAATAAGCAAAGAGAAACGACAGTCCATCGTTACTTTAAGACATGAAGGTCAGTCAATTCTGAAGATTTCAAGAACTTTGAATGTTTCTTCAAGTGCACTCGCAAAAACCATCAAGCGCTATGATGAAACTGCATCTCATGAGGATCGCCACAGGAAAGGAAAACCCAGAGTTTCCTCTCCTGCAGAGGATAAATTCATTCGAGTTACCAGCCTCAGAAATTGCAGCCCAAATAAATGCTTCACAGAGTTCAAGTAAAAGACACATCTCAACATTAACTGTTCAGAGGAGACTGCGTGAATCAGGCATTCTTGGTTGAATTGCTGCAAAGAAACCACTACTAAAGGACACCAATAAGAAGAGACTTGCTTGGGCCAAGAAATGGACATTAGACCGGTGGAAATCTGTCCTTTGGTCTGATTAATCCAAATTTGAGATTTTTGGTTCCAACCGCCGTGTCTTTGTGAGACGCATAGGAGGTGAACGGATGATCTACGCATGTGTGGTTCCCACCGTGAAGCATGGAGGAGGAGGTGTGATGGTGCTTTGTTGGTGACACTGTCTGTGATTTATTGAGAATTCAAGGCACACTTAACAGCATTCTGCAGCGATATGCCATCCCATCTGGTTTGCGCTTAGTGGGACTATCATTTGTCTTTCAAGAGGGCAATGACTCAACACACCTCCTGGCTGTGTAAGGGATATTTGACCAAGGAAGAGAGTGATGGAGTGCTGCATCAGATGACCTGTCCTCCACAATCACCCAACCTCAACCCAATTGAGATGGTTTGGAATGAGTTGGACCGCAGAGTGAAGGAAAAGCAGCCAACAAGCGCTCCGCATATGTGGGAACTCCTTCAAGACTGTTGGAAAAGCATTCCAGGTGAAGCTGGTTGAGAGAATGCCAAGAGTGTGCAACACTGTCATCAAGGCAAAGGAACTGCTACTTAGTAGAATATATATTTTGATTTGCTTAACACTTTTTTGGTCACTACATGATTCCATACGTGTTATTTCATAGTTTTGACTCTGACCTGTCCAATGAACCAAACTGATTAAAGAATCCCACAGTACCCAAACACACTCTCTCTCTCTCTCATTTGCTGCTAGAGAGAGAGAAAGTCTATTGTCTGCATCTCTCCATCACTTTCTCTGTGTTGTCTGTTGCTGTCGCTCGTCTGCCCTCTTCTGTTGCTGTCTCTTATTATTCTATGTTGCTGTCTCTTGTCTACCCTCACTCGTCCTGGTTGTAAAAAGTTTAAAAGTAAACATTTGTTTTAATAGTCATTTCACAGGCTTTTTCACCTCAACTGCAATTCTTTGTAAACCATGTTTTACTTCTTCACTGTCTATATTTCACCTGTTATAATTTGTGCAAATAAATACGACTAATTATAATCTATAGAGCAGCTTGAAGTGATACAGTCTACTGTGTGCTCAACCCACCTCTGTTCTCTCTCCACCTGCCCTCTTCTGTCACTTTGTCTGTGTCTTGTCTGTTGCAGTCTCAGGTTCTTGTTTGTTACCATCTCCTTTGTCTATCTTCTTCTGTAATGGTCTGTTCTGTTCTTCTGGTGTCTCTCTCCATCATATCCTACTCTTCTGTTGCTGTCTCTCTGTCTTGTCTGGTGTCTCTCTCCATCACCTACTCTTCTGTTGCTGTCTCTGTGTCTTGTCTGGTGTGTCTCTTGACTTTGGATAACCTAGCTGTCCAAGGGCTAGTTAGGGGCCGTCAATAAATTACACAATTAAATGAGACAATATTTTCATGTTGCACACCTTTTAGTATTTGTATATGATTTTCTACAATTTATAGTTAGTTTTAGGTTTTTCAGTCATTGAAATTTGGAGCTATTGGGATTTTAACATATTGTCCCATGTACATTGTGTAATTTACCTATGGTCCCTAATTAGCCCCATAGGGATATCCAAAGTCAACCCAAATATATTACAGGCATTATGATCGTGTCATGTGCAGCTGCACTCCTAATTGATGATTACTTGTGTGCTGCCAGCTGTGGACAGGACTGAAACAAACCCAACCTTAATTTAAATTGTGATGCAGTCACAACCACAACTCTTACAAAACTCAGTTTTGGACGAGACAGACTGCCAGTCATGTGAAATCCGTAGATTAGGGCCCATGGCTGTGCCCCTGCCCAGTCATGTGAAACCCATAGATTAGGGCCTAATGAATTTAATTAAATTGACTGATTTCCTTGTACGAACTGTAGCTCAGTAAAACTGTTGAAATTGTTGCGTTTCCATTTTTTTCCAGTATATCATTTATGCCATTTTGCAGATGCTTTTATCCAAATCGATTTACAGTCATACATGCATCCATTTTACATCGGGATTGAACCCACAATCCTGGCGTTGCAAGCACCATGCTCTACTAACTGAGCCATGCAATGAAATGCTTACTTGCAGGTTAACCTCTCAATAATGCAATAGAAAAAGTAAATAGCTAAGTGAATAGAAAGAGTAATAAAAATAAAAGCTCAATTAAATAATTTCACCAATTTAATACACTTTTATAAATAGTTACATAGTCTATATGGAAATAAGACATTTTTTATTTAACTAAGCAAGTCAGTTAAAAACAAATTCTTCTTTTAAAATGACGGCAAACCACGGCCACACCCTCCCCTACCGGGATGATGCTGGGCCAATTGTGTGCCGCCATATGGGACTCCCGATCCCGGCCGGTTGTGATACAGCACGGGATCAAACCAGGGTCTGTAGTGACGCCCCTAGCACTGATGCATTGCCTTAGACCGCTGCGCCACTCGGGAGCATAAGAATCATGATACAAGAATGTTTACCAGTAGAATGGACAGTTTATAAGACCTCTATGATTCATTTCATTTAGTCAGTTCTACCACCTCAACATTGCTAATTTAAACAGGGTTAACTATAATGTTGTAGTAAAGTTCAGCTTCAGTCCACAGGGGGGGACTTTGTCACTGTCAGAAGATGCAGTGCCTTCGGAAAGTATTCAGACCACTTGAATTTATCCACATTTTGATATGTTACAGCCTTATTCTAAAATGTATTAAATAGTTTTTTCCCCCTCATCAATCTACACACAATACCCCATAATGACAAAGCTGGATGGTTGTATGGGGAGCGTCGCTGCACAGCTATTTTCAGGTCTCTCCAGAGATGTTCGATCGGGTTCAAGTCCGGGCTCTGGCTGGGCCACTCAAGGAAATTCAAAGACTTGTCCTGAAGCCACTCCTGCGTTGTCTTGGCTGTGTGCTTAGGGTCATTGTCCTGTTGGAAGGTGAACCGCCCCAGTCTGAGGTCCTGAGTGCTCTGGAGCAAGTGTTCGTCAAGGATCTTTCTATAATTTGCAGAGAGATCCCAGTCCCTGCCGCTACCATGCTTCACCGTAGGGATGGTGCCAGGTTTCCTCCAGACGTGTGGCTGGCATTCAGGCCAAAAAGTTCAATCTTGGTTTCATTAGACCAGAGAATCTTTTTTCTCATGGTCTGAGAGTCTTTAGGTGCCTTTTGGCCAATTTCAAGCGGGCTGTCATGCGCCTTTTACTGAGGAGTGGCTTCCAACTGGCCACTCTACCATAAAGGCCTGATTGGTGGAGTGCTGCAGAGATGATTGTCCTTCTGGAAGTCTCTCCCATCTCCACAGAAGAACTCTAGAGCTCTGTCAGAGTGACCATCGGGTTCTTAGTTACCTCCTTGACCAAGTCCCTATTCCCCCGATTGCTCAGTTTGGCGAGGCGGACAGCTTTAGGAAGAGTCTTGGTGGTTCCAAACTTCTTCCATTGAATARTGATGGAGGCCACTGTGTTCTTGGGGACCTTCAATGCTGCATACATTTTTTGGTACCCTCCCCAGATCTGTGCCTCGAAACAATCCTGTCTCGGAGTTCTACGGACAATTTCTTTGACCTCATGGCTTGGTTTTTGCACTGACAAGCACTTTCAACTGTGGGACCTTACATAGACAGGTGTGTGCCTTTTCAAATCATGTCCAATCAATTGAATTTACCACAGGAGGACTCCAATCAAGTTGTCGAATCTAGCTACAGAAACGAAACCCATCGAATACACTCGCTGGAAAAAAAACTTTTCCTCACTTTTTTCCTTATATAAACTCTCCTTAGCTTGCCCATTCACTGAATATACAGTTAAATAACTCTGACTGACACCCAATAGATTAAGGATGCTGAACTCTAATGCTAGCATGATGTGTGGTTATGGAAACAGACTGAAATGTAAAATAACATTTTTTACCATCAAAAGGTTCGGGGCTGGACCATAAACATCCGGGGTTAAAGCCCAGAACCCCAGGCCTAATGTTGCCACTGCCCTTAAGCCAATTCCCCTAACTTTTGTTTTTTTAGTTCTCCTAACCTTTGTAGTTTGTTCCCCTAACCTGCAACGTAAATTCTCCCCATAATTCTCCTTTGTTGTTAGCACGCAACAAACAACCTAGTTTCAGATAAAGACTTGCAATACTAAATGCCCTCCATAATGTATAAATTACGCCATCCAATTCGTATGCTACGACCGGGTAAGATGTATGATACTATACATCCTCAAATTCCTATTATATTTTGTACGACCGCTATTCCATTCATAACGTAACATATCATATGAAAGGTCACCACAGATTTACGTACAGAATAATACGAATTGCCATGAGACAACATTGTATACTTAGTCTGTCCCCATCCCCCTTCTTTAATTAAGGATCGGACACAAAAAATCGCCTAAAATGACATACCCAAATCGAACTGCCTGTAGCTCAGGACCTGAAGCAAGGATATGCATAAGAAACACTTTGAAGTTTGTGGAAATGTGAAATTCATGTAGGAGAATATAACACATCAGATCTGGCAAAAGATAATACAAAGAAAAAAACATGTGTTTTCTATTTTTTTTGTTCCATCATCTTTGAAATGCAAGAGAAAGGCCATTATATGATTTAGGAGTCGAGGCACAATTTAGATTTTGGCCACGAGATGACAGCAGTATATATGCAAAGTTTTAGACTGATCCAATGAACTATTGCATTACTGTTCAAAATGTTGTATCAAGTCTGCTCAAATGTGCCTAATTGGTTTATTGATACATTTTCAAGTAMATAACTGTGCACTCTCCTCAAACAMTAGCATGGTATTCTTTCACTGTAATATATCCTGTAAATTGGACAGTGCAGTTAGATTAACAAGAATTTAAGCTTTCTGCCCATTTAAGACATGTCTATGCCCTGGGAAATGTTCTTGTTACTTACAACGTCATGCTAATCACATTAGCTCCACCGTCCCACGGTGGGGACACTGATCTTAATACAGAAAAAAGGGCTTTTCTCTTTTCTGAAATGATCACACTCATTTCTCTTCTTACACCTCTCTGAGAGCAGGGCTGAGTTCTCCTGGGTTCTCAGAGACTGTTATTGGTAAACATCCAGACAGGCAGATGCTCTCTCAGAGATCAGTTGTAAACAGAGTAGTTCTAACCTGCCCTCCTCCGCACCCCCCACATGACATGTACTTCTTAGAAGTATCATCCTGGAATGTGTATAGTCAGAGGCCACCATACAACCCAAACAACAGGTATTTTGTGTACATATTGCTTCAGTTAAGACCAAAGGCCAATCACTCAGCATGTGCTTTGCTGATGTTATGTCTGATGTCTTGGCTCTTGGTATTTGCAGAGGGTCAACTGTAAATAGCACATTTAAAAGCTCTGTAAAAAAAACTCCAGTCATGGGTTTCAATCAGAGCTCTAATGTTATTGATACCATTGAAAATGGTTCTGGAATGAATTCCAAATAGTCTGATCATTGTTTGGTTTTTAATTATTAACCTTTTAATGACCCTCAGTACATTTAAGCAATAAGGCCCAAGCAGGTGTGGTTTATGGCCATATATCACAAACTCCCGAGATGCCTTATTGCTATGTTAAACTGGTTACCAACATAATTAGAGCAGTAAAAAATAAATGTTTTTTTTTCATACCCATGGTATACGATCTGATATACCACGGCTTTCAGCCAATCAGCATTCAGGGCTCGAACCACCCAGTTTATGATTGATCATGACCAATGTTATTTGGAATGGAAAGTGAATTTAACATGTGGAGGCACTGTTCAGGGCAACTGTGCTATATTAGAAATGGTATAGAAACTCTGAGTTTCTCCTATCCAACATGCATTATACCCCATACAGCAGACAGATGGTATTGATGCAAACGTCTTCCAGGAACAGTAAGACAGGACTGAGAAAGTGGGTGGCTGAGGGCTAAAACACACACACATAATGGTGTGGCTATAAGGACTATCTGAGTTGACCTTTGTATTTTATTCTTATTTTTGCACTGTCTCTGTGGACTCAGAGGGCCCTACACTCTATGCACACTGATACTCCAACACACAAAACACTCACTCCCATCATATACATACTTTTACACTGACTCTATATCCTGATGCCTAGTCACCTTACCCCTATACATATCTACCCCTAATGATCCAGTATCCTTTCACATTATAAATATGCTACTGGAACTGACCCTGTATGCTTACTTACTTTATCGTGTTCTTCTTATTTTATGTCTTGTGTGTCTTTGTTCTACCTTGTTATTTTTAGTATTACATTGTTATTGATTACTGCATTGTTGGTGTTAGAGTTTGGAAGAAAGGCCTTTCACTGTACTTGTGCATGTGACATTAAAACTTGAAACACTCACTCATATTTAATCTGGAAAGCAGCTTGCATGCCAATCCAGTCAGCACCTGTAAACAATGCAGTGTTAAAGGTAGCAGCAGGAGGGGAAYAGGCAGTACACAGGTGTGTGGGCCTACACGCACACACACAGACACCACCAGTCCCATCCCACTGCCATTGCTGCCACGTCTTGCTGTCACTCCCAGCCCTCTTATCATTACATGCACCATACAGACCCCCAGTTGGGGCCACCGGCCCAGCGCCATACAGACCCCGGTGGGGGGCCACCAGCCCAGCCTGCCCCCCCCCCCGTACACACACACACACTACAGAGCAGTGATGGGCAATAAAAACACTTCACACCTTAAGTGAAAGATACGACTTAAAATATTTTACGCACATCCTGCATATGCAATTTGCCCACACCTGGCTGTTAGAAGGAACAACATCTGGCAACGGTTGCTTTAGAGGCAATTAATTCTTCATCCGTCACTAGCATCCTCCTACTGAACATCATTTCAGAGGGGGGAGTTGTTGTGTAAGCAACACAGGTATGTGAAGAGATACATACATAAGTGAGTGAACCGGTTCATCTGTGGAGAGCAGAAGGGAGGTGTAGTACTTGACCCTCATGTTGCATCAAATAGAACAATGTTTTCTGTTCCAAGACGCATGCGTCATTCCTACATCAAAATGTTGAGGTATGATTACAAACTCATTTTGGCAGGGAATAGTATTTGAATTAGATTAGTGTTTAGAGTTGGAGTAGTTTCTCTGTGGCAAAAACATGTCATTTAATTTAAGTATGAAAAATAACTGCTTCTGCAGCTGGCCATTTGAACAGGATTGCGAATGAATGGAAACTATCTTACAACACAGATATTTAAAAGGTCTCAAAGTGATTGAAGAACTGCAGAGTTAATACTTTCAGTTCTAAACATTAGTTTGATTGCACTGCTTTGACTTCATCAGACTGTGACCTTTAAAGCCACTAAATAAAACCCCTTATCACAATAGAGTTAAAACAGCACCTAAGTGGTATATTGAGTTAGGACTGATTGGCTTGAAATTGTTCTCTCTCAGCTCCCTTTTCATCTTTAGTGTCGGAAATCACTGTTTTCCTGTTGTCTGAATGGGCTTTTACATTTACCTTCTCTCTCCAGGCTCTGATAGGATTTCTTTGTTTACTGGCTGTCTTTCCCATGGGAATGAGACTGGATTTCAAGTGCAATGAATGCTGAGAGCAAACCAACCATTCTGCATTCCTATGTATAGTAGACAGGCAGCAGAATCACAACCTGATGTGATGGGAGGCTGTTTACAATAAAAACCATACCGCCCATGTCTTTTTCAAGGTCCCGTCCATGGAGTAGATGGGAGAATACCAAGAACAACATCAGCCAATCTTGGGAAAGTATAAAAAAAAAWAAMAAAATAGTCCCATATTTTAACTCGGGACTGACTATTATGAGTGAGAAAGAACAGGAAATTCAGACATAAAAAAAAATACTTCAAACACAACACCAAAATAAAAGTGAGAAAGTGATCCTGAGAGTGTCTGTCTGGGCTTCTGTTGTGTGTGACCGTACCATAAGTAGACAGGGGTTGGAGAAGAATATAGCCTGGGATCCGCAATGAATATCGCTTTGCTTCACTTCACCTAAACAGCACAGTAGTAAAAGCAATATTCTGTGTTTTCCAGGCTAAGTAAGTTCTAGGTCTTTCCAGAGGCCCAATCCACCAGTGTAATATTTGTTCCTGTCCAGTGGAGAGAATATAGGTTGTAGACCCTGCCCCTTTCCCAGCAGCCCCAACCCAGCGGTGTTGGAGGGCCACTGGCTGTTTATCATAAACAGCCCAGCAAGGTCCATCTGCTTTGATTTTATTTTGCATTCTCCCCCAGGGCCTCTGAGCTGGAGTGAGAATAACAATACTTGAGCCCATCTGCTCCTGAAGTACCAGTCCCAGCTAAATTATCACACGCTACGAGCGGCTGGCATATGCTGTGGCATTAAGATACAAGAGGGCATTGTGGCGCCAGCTGTTGTGTTGACAAATACTTATCTGGCACTTCTGAAGTCAGCTTGCTAAGCTGGTTTCAAGTTTGACTAAAAACTAAATGGGTGTAAGGTGTGTAAGAGGGTTCCTGTGGGGGAAATGCATGTATAATATAGGCTGATTTCTCTTTGTTGCTAAGTGTCTGGGGAATTGGGTCATAGGGTATATGGAACTCAATCCCAACATATAGGCCACGGGGATAATAACAATGAAAAGCCAGTCACACAAGTGGTCAAACAAACTGCCATCTTAAAACAGATCTGTCATTCTTTATTGTTAAGAATATTGCACCTAATTTGTATTTATTTCCTGGACAGCAGATGATTGACTTGTTTTAAAGAGGCCTAAACTGGGGCCCATATTGTAATAATCCTATGACTAAAGGCATAAACCCACTTGCTCACACATTGTCAACTGCTGAAACGCAGATGAGACTTTTCTCAAGCGCTTGAAATGCTGCAGCCCTCAGACAGGCACTGCAAGTCACTCACTAAGCTGGAAATGTAGCCATGCACCCGCTGGGCACACACTGGGTGAATCAACGTTGTTTCCACACCATTTCAATAAAATACCATTGAACCACGTGGAATAAACATTGAATTGATGTCTGTGCCCAGTGAGTTATGACTAACTCAAAAAGCATACCCTTTTCCCCATTTTAACAATGATTGATCAGAGATATGTTTAAAACATGTAAAGTACTTCTGCCTTTTCCAGTAGACTAGTTTGAGGTGATAAAGAGAAGAAAATAGAACCTTGTGTTAAATGTGCTGTCTTGGCCTCGAACTCCCTGTCGGACCAGTGTCCAGCTGCTGTGTCTCTGCCCACGGGGAGGTTAGTCCCATCTGCACCCCGTCTCTCTGACAAACGCATCGACCAGAGCAGAATCCCCGCTGTGCTGAGCCCCTGCAGAGGCACCATGCTAATGAGACCTGCACCTCTGTGACAGGTGAGGACACAGACACCAGAGTTGTCATCAAACTACACRACAAGCGTACCCCAATGCACGCATACTCAGATGCACAAAACAAAGCAAACTGCCAGGCACATGGCAAACATCTCCAACACACAAATAAACACTTTTCATACCTTTCAAAACGGGGGTTTTAATTTTGTTAACATTTACGAGAACAGCATTGACATTCATTTCCATCCGTTATATACGTTTTATACTTTACAGATAGATGCACAAGTCAAATGTTCATAGATATCCATATCAGAGACTCACAGGCTCCCGTGGAGTAAAGAAAGTCCTCCTGTCTGTCTGTGACGAACATTAAACTTCAGCAGTGCAGAAACAAGCACACACAGTAATAATGTCCCCTTTGAGGGTCCCTGGGAAAACAATCACAATGGGGCTTTGTGGAGGTTGTAATCATCAGGAAACCAGCATAGAACCTCCCAAATCAGGCCTACATCATGACATTAAACTACACTACCCAGCATGCCACTGGTGGTAACATTCAGTAGTATTAATGGGACGGCATGAATCACAAGAACTCACTTCAATATCTGGTGAGAGATGGGAGGAGGAGTTCCAGATAGCTTATATTTAATATATTTTTTTAAATTTCCTTCAAAAAATAAAAATACGAGAATGTAAATATATTCAGATTAAAATATAAATTAGGAATATACTGTATTTTAAAGTTACTTGATTTTGATCCACGGTTGGGGAGTTAACTGTCACAAATGTATGAAAAAGACACAAAAGGCATATACTATTGTCTCATCAGATAGATAAGTATTGAAAATGACAAATGGCAAGCAGGGGTTTTGCTGTTTTGAGTGCAGTTAAAAGTTTAGACATGAAATAATTTTGTTTTCTGACACACAACGCTTTGAGACATACAAAACAGAAAAATCTAAATAGAAAATTTCAGTTGAATTTTTCCACAAACTGTTAATTCAAAAACACCTGCCAGGCTTTAGAGTACCTGACCTGTCCTCTGACTGCACGGAGAACTGTCATACAGCCGCCTTTACCATATATCCATTTGGAACACACACACTTTCATGAAATCTACAGGGTATAATAGGGAAATATGCCACCCAAAGTATTCTGGTTGATCCTAATGCTATATTCGGTTGACACAAATATACTGTTGGTGGTGGTACACATCTGACATAATGGATCATGGTACTAACTAAGGATGTCTTAAGACACGCTGTTTAAACAGTATACATAGTTGGTTGAGGGTTTTGAACATGGCATTATTTCCACTATGAGTTGAATTATGGAGCGCTCCAATCTCTTACACTGATTAAGAAAAGCAGGACTCCCCCTGCTTTAGGTAAATGAGGTGGCCTCTGTCCTTCCATTAACATGGCTTGTTTTTGTTTCGCATGTTTGGTCAGCTGAGGAGAGCATGCCGTCCCCCTCTCTCTCTCTCTCTCTCTCTCTCTCTCTCTCTCTCTCTCTCCTCTTCCTCTCCACAGGAAGAGAATAATATTCAGCGGGCTTCTCGTGTCTCCATCGACCGCCGTCCCCCACCACTCAGCTACGAGGCACAGGGAAGCTACTGACGTCAAGATCAGCTTGTTTTGTTGTTCACCACAGAGGGAAAACAAGAAGAACAACACTTCAACAAATGCACAGTGCAAATAAGCTTTTCTCTTTTAAGGTCTCTTCACTTTGGGCAGAGTAGACTGAGGAGACAGGGGCAGGCATTGAGGAGGTGGTGGGGACACAGGGAGAGAGCTCTGGACTGCAGCTCTCCCGTCTGTCTGTCTGGGAGTCTCTTGCCCCGGGGGCTCTACTTGTACAGGCTCATGGTGGGGCTCTGGTACATGCACATGTAGGCGTCACACAGCAGACGGCGGGCCTGGCCCTGGATGCTCTTGGGGTCCAGGGCGTGCAGCTCCTCAGGGGTCATCTTCAGATAGGCCCCCACCTCCGGACATGGAGACACCTGGGGGATGTTGAAGCCATTCTGCCCTCCTGTGGAACAACAAACACAGACAGAGCACTCAGATCTGTGGTATTAAAGCAATGGCAAGTGTTCTAGTTATATTTCTATGTAACATAATTTCTGTGTGTGAATTAATCCAAAATATTTACTATTGAGCTGAATATCTACTCATAATTATGAACAATGAGACAATATCATAAAAATAGCTGGTTTGACAGTTCATAATAACTTTGTAAATGATTCAAAATACTGCTTCCCCCACAACAATAAAAAACGAAAAATTATCCAATAACTCCTGAAGATTTTTCTCCCCATACCGTCGCGGTCGGCCATACTGTCGAAGAAGAGCCATGCAGAGTCTTGGTGGCCGTACTTGACGAAGGCCACGTAGTGACTGGTCTCGATGCAGAGCACGGCGAACAGCTCCATCCGCTGGCGAGGGTAGCTACCCTGCCGCCACACACCCTCCTGCAGTTCCTTGGGGACGGACAACTTGCCGTGGCGATGGGCCTTCCTCCTCGGGTGGAGGTGAACCTGAGAGAACACATACACGTATGACATAATTGTTGGAAATAAGTATTTACCTATTTCTTGGGGATTTTGTAAGTATTTCTATGCACTAGTTATAAATCGGTCTAATAACAGTTCTCACAGATCGATGGCAACTACAGAGTAAAGAATAAACTGGAGAATGACAAGTTTCACAATTCATTAGTTTAAAAAAAATCTAATTACACATATTCACTGAGTTTGGCAAAAATATTCACAAATGTGCCTCAAAGTTCAAGGTAAATATTTTGTCTTCATCTATAAGTTATTTAAGCAATAAGGCACAAGGGGGTGTTGTATATGGCCAATATACCACGGCTAATGGCTGTTCTTATGCACGACGCAACGCGGAGTGGCTGGATACAGCCCATGGTATATTGGTCATATATCACAAACCCCTGAGGTGCCTTATTGCTATTATAAACTGATTACCAACGTAATTAGAGCAGTAAAAATAAATGTTTTGTCATACTCGTGGTATACGGTCTGATATTTCACGTCTGTCAGCCAATCAGCATTCAGGGCTCAAACCACCCAGTATATAATACAACTTAGAAACTCAGTCATTCCTTAGGACTTGTCGCCCCCAMGTGGATTGTACTGGAACTACACTGCTTTACAACTAGTCCCTGATGAGTCCCTGATGAGATCCCCTTAGTTTCTATGTTGGTGGAATGGCACCCTCTGTTACCTGTGTATTGCACTTTTCACAGAACTGTTTTATCTTCCCGGCAGTGATGTCACCATCCTCGTAGCACTCCCTGCATTCATACAGAGCCAGACCCCCGCAGATTCGACACTCCCTGGGAGCTGAGAGAGAAGCACAGGGTTGAGGGTTGACTATTACACACCCACACACAACCATATGTCAATCGAGAACAGTAGATTTCTGATATGGAAAACAGTTATCACATTCAATAATGATAATCCAACTACAACCATATTCAAATAAAATAAAGTTTTACGCACTGTCTTCAAGTAAGTCTGTGATGTCTAACTCTAGTGAGGGGAAGATCTTGTTGAACATCTTGAAGTCCTTCCCAAAGCGAGGCATCTGGATGATAAGGCAGGAAGGAGCCTGAACAGAGAGAAGACGCATGAAGTCACCAAATCAAATTTTATTGGTCACATACACATATTTAGCAGATGTTATTGGGTGTAGCAAAATGCTTGTGTTCCTAGCTCCAACAGTGCTGTAGTATCTAACAATTCACAACAATCTAAAAGTAAAAGAATGGAATTAAGAAATATCTAAATATTAGATCGAGCAATGTGGTAGTGGCATTGACTAAAATAAAGTAGAATAGAATACAGTATGAGATGAGTAAAGTAGTATGTAAACATTATTAAACTAGTGTTCCATTATTAAAGTGGCCAGTGATTCAAAGTCTATGTACAGTATATAGGGCAGCAGCATCTTTTAATTGTATTTATTTAACCTTTATTTAACTAGGCAAGTCAGTCAAGAAGAAATTCTTATTTACAATGACGGCCTACCCCGGCCAAACCCTAACGACGCTGGGCCAATTGCGTGCCGCCCTATGGGACTCCCAATCACGGCCAGTTGTGATACAGCCTGGAATCGAACCGAGATCTGTAGTGAAGCTTCTAGCACTGAGATGCAGTGCCTTAGACCGCTGCGCCACTTAGGAACCTCTAAGGTGCAGGGTTGCGTAACCAGGTGTAAGACAGCTAGTGATGTTTATTTATCAGTCTGATGGCCTTGAGATAGAAGTTGTTTCAGTCTCTCGGTCCCAGCGTTGATGCACCTGTACTGACCTCGCCTTCCGGATGATAGCCGTGTGAACAGGTGGTTTATGCCCTTGATGATATTTTT
This sequence comes from Salvelinus sp. IW2-2015, assembly GCF_002910315.2. Taxonomy (NCBI): domain Eukaryota; kingdom Metazoa; phylum Chordata; class Actinopteri; order Salmoniformes; family Salmonidae; genus Salvelinus; species Salvelinus sp. IW2-2015. The sequence continues at coordinate 72,018 of NW_019943972.1, read as the reverse complement.
GGTATTCCTGTGATATCGGGTGCTGTAGGTGTCCTGGAGGGCAGGTAGTTTGCCCCCGGTGAGGCGTTGGGCAGACCGCACCACCCTTTGGAGAGCCTTGCGGTTGAGGGCGGTGCAGTGGCAGTACCAGGCGATGATACAGCCCGACAGGATGCTCTCAATTGTGCATCTGAAAGTTTGTGAGGGTTTTAGGGGCCAAGCCAAATTTCTTCAGCCTCCTGAGGTTGAAGAGAAGCTGTTGCGCTGTTGTTTTTTTTACGTTGAGTGAGGTTATTTTCCTGGCACCACTCTCTCAGGGCCCTCACCTCCTCCCTGTAAGCTGTCTCGTCATTGTTGGTAATCAGGCCTACTGTTGTGTCGTCTGAAAACTTCATGATTGAGTTGGAAGAGTGCGTGGCCACGCAATCATCGGTGATCAGGGAGTACAGGAAGGGGCTTAGCACGCACCCTTGTGGGGCCTCTGTGTTGAGGATCAGCGAAGTGGAGGTGTTGTTTCCTACCTTCACCACCTGGGGCAGTACATCAGGAAGTCCAGGACCCATTTGCACAGGGCGGGGTTCAGACCCAGGGCCCCGAGCTTAATGATGAGCTTGGAGGGTACTATGGTTTTGAATGCTGAGCTATAGTCAATGAACAGCATTCTTACGTAGGTATCCCGCTTGTCTAGATGGGATAGGGCAGTGAGCAGTGTGATGTCGATTGCATCGTCTGTGGATCTATTGGGGCGGTAAGCAAATTGAAGTGGGTCTAGGGTGAGGGTAGAGGTGATATGATCCTTAACTAGCCTCTCGAAGCACTTCATGATGACAGTCATTTAGTTCAGTTACCTTTGCTTTCTTGGGTACAGGAACAATGGTGGACATCTTCAAGCATGTGGGGACAGCAGACTGGGATAGGAAGAGATTGAATGTCCGTAAACACTCCAGCAAACTGGTCTGCGCTGAGGACGCGGCTTGGGATGCCGTCTGGGCAGCCTTGCGAGGGTTAACACGCTTAAATGTCGTATTCATGTTGCCCACGGAGAACGAGAGCCCACAGTCCTTGGTAGCGGGCCACGTCGGTGGCACTGTGTTATCCTCAAAGCAGGCGAAGGTGTTTAGCTTGTCCGGAAGCAAGACAGTGTAGTCCGTGATTGTCTGTAGACCCTGCCACATACATCTCGTGTCTGAGCCGTTGAATTGCGACTCCACTTTGTCTCTGTACTGATGTTTTGCCTGTTTGATTGCCTTATGGAGGGAATAACTACACTGTTTGTATTCGGCCATATTCCAAGTCACTTTACCATGGTTAAATGCGGTGGTTCGCGCTTTCATTTTTGCCCTGAGCTCATCTACTTTATTATCCAGAGACTGAGCATTAGCGAGTAATATAAGCAGTGGATGGTRTGCACGCCTCCTGAGTYGGACTAGAATTCCACTCTGAATACCTCTTCTCCGCCAGCGGTGTTTTGGAGCAGGCTCTGGAATAAGTTCAATTGCCCTGGGGGGTACGAACATCCAATTCGGGAAAGTCGTATTCCTGGTCATAATGCTGGCGAGTTACCGCCGTTCTGATATCCAAAAGTTATTATGGCTGTATGTAATAACACCCCAAAAATTCTGGGCTAATAACGTAATAAATGACATACAAAAAATCTAAATACAGCAAAGTTGCTTTGGAGCTAGGAGCAGAGCTGCCATATCTGTCGGCGCCATCTTACCTTACTGAGGAACAGCCGTTAAATAACAAACAAATCCTGAATATAAAGCACTTGATTGGTGACAGCAGAGCAAACATCCCACTTAAATTCTCCAAAAGAGAACTGTGTGTTCTCTACAAGCTACTAATCCTGCCAATTTCCCATAGTACCTCAGCCTTTCATTGATTAACTCAGCTAATCATTAGAATTGATAGTCAAGTTGACTCTCCCTTCATGCTCCTAGAATGAATTGCTTCTTGATTGCAATCAGCAAATGATTCACCCCTGAGCAACACAACCACTGACAGACAGTCAGCCAGCCAGAAAGACATACAGACAGACAGGTCACCTCAGCAAATTTGAGGTCACTGTTGATGAAGGACCACTCTATGAGCTGCTGGCTGGTTGGCACGCCCACTTTGTCCTTCTTATCCATGAAGATCTGGTAGAAGTAACAGTCCTGAACCTTCTGACCTGCCGATCTAGATACGACAGACACAAACAGGATATCATGTGTATTACATTAGAAATCATACTCATTTGAGCTCAGATTAGATTTATGTCTAAATATTCTTAAATGTATATATATTATTAGCAGAAATAGTTTAGAAAAGCAATAACAAGATGATATGTTGAGGAGTATGTTTAATGTAGACTGACCTCAGCTTGAGTAAGGGGTCCACCCTCAATATGTGATGGAACAAAATATTGAGGAACTCCTCAGGATCTGTTAGGTGACAATTGAGTTTATAACACTTAGAACAAGTTCATGACATGTATAACAAAACCCCAACACTTTAATATTTTGATAAAGGCATTGGACACCTTTTTCTTCAGACGTGAACCCTGAGGCAGCTTCTACCTTCTCCAGTATCCTTCTGAGCTTCATCACTTTAGTGGCACACACATAGCCATGTCTACCAAGACAAATAAAATAGACAAGACAAATCTCAGTTATGATACTTGGCTGGGTCTAGAAAACGAATGAACGTGCTTATAAATGACATGTTAAGCATTGGTTTGCCACATGACATTATACTGAATGAATGTGTCTGAACAAAACACGAAGAGCAGTTTCCTACTTACATGCGCAGGGGGTTGACTATCTCTGTGCGTAGCAGCTCCTGTGTCTCTCGGTAATACTCTACGTCAGTCTTGGACCTCGGCCTCAACAGAACTGTGTCCAGGACTGAGCTGAAGGAAAACAGGCTAAAGGGGGGAAAGGAGGGAAAGAGGAAAAAGGTGTGTCCATACTTTTGACTGGTCATAATATATATATATAAAAATGGAAAATCACATTTTTGACTACACTGGGCCTTTAACTACAGTGACATAGGAATGAGGAGGTTAAGAACTCTATAATAATACACGCAAGGAATATGTCCTCACCAGAAGAGTGTGGAGTCCAGGTAGCAGGAGTTGTAGTGTCCCTGGATACCTTTCTTCTTGCCCACCATGATGTCTAGACCGTCATTCTCAGTGCGTGGAGGAGTGTTCTCATGCACCACCTCACTCAGATAACCGCCGAAAGCTGGACAGACACAAACAGTGAAGTTTAAGTTGACAATCCTGGGCAGGACTGCTTAGCTGGGTGGAAATGTCCATGTATTGCCTTTACCTGTCCAATCCTAGGAAGTACCTAGGATAGGGGCTAGCGGTCAATTTGTAATTCAGCATAGGACTGACAGGTGACACCAGTGACTCACCAATAGAGTTGCATCTCTCTATGGGGTTGGAGGAGTGGTGTAGGGAGGGGAAACGGGAGTCAGGCCGGCAGCATTTCAGCTTCACAAACAGGGCCTTCTTGGGCGCGCAGCTGAAGTAGCGGGTACCTTGAAAGGTGCCGTCTGTACAGCCAACACACTCCTCCTCCTGAGAGAGAAGAACCAGACAAGGCCAGAGTGCAGTTAGCTGTATGCTATTACACCAAACATATAGCTAGTAATGATACTGGATTTGGATGATTCTACAATTCTATGAAAAAAAAATTGGTTTCTCTGAAGTTCTCCTTAAATCCTTAGTACACTTGTTGTGACAATGTTATTGGGATAAACATAAGACAAAACAGMCAGGTCTCAGAGGCTACAAAGAGACAATCCTTCCAGTCAGTGTAATGATCTCTCACCAGCTCCAGGCCAGCCAGTGGCTCTGGTAGTCCCGGGGGCAGCCCCACCCAGCGGATAACCCCACACAGGGGCGGGTTCTCTTTCACCTCCACCAGGGACCCCACCTCCAGACCAGGCACACCCCCACCCCCGCGAGAGCTGGGGGGTGAGGGGGGCCGCGGAGAGGGAGGGGTAGGGGACGGGGGCTCTGGCATCTGCATCTGCTCTCCCATCACTGACTGCACGGAGAGGGAGAGGGGTCCATGGCTCATGCTGCCATTGGGCCCTGTCTTACGGCTCAGGCTGAAGGGCAGGGAGTGGAACTTGTTGTCATTGGACAAGGAAGCAGAGGGCGGGGCCCTGGTAGGAGGTGKGGCTTCATTGAAGTCAGGGGGCGTGTCTGTGAGGGACTTGGCAGGGTCCTCTCCGACTGCAGAGGAAAACAACAGACAATCAATTTTCACTGCAGCAGACATTACACTGACAGAGATCTTCTATCATTGTGGACTCATCAGATATTAATTTGACTTTTTTGCCAAAGTTGTGAATAGGGAGTGTGGAGGTGGTGTCACAGCTTCATATCAGCATTAGCAAACCAAATGTAAAGTTGACTTATAAACACTTTCACTATAAAGTGTATACACATTTTTACATTCACTGTAAACATAACCACAAAATGTACCTTGTGTGACAACCTCCCATGAGAGTTGAAAAATGTAATATTTGTGTCACTGTGAGAATGTGCTGAGAAAATCTAAATGCCTCCACATGGAGACAGCCACAGAATAATCCAGAAGAGATGGGTGAGTCACAAGATCATCACGTCACCAATGGAAAATACAATACACCATCAAATATGAATATAATGGACCTGAACATATGGGTAAGAAGGCAGTGATGAAAAACAAAACAGAGGTGATGAAACAGAACAGAGGAAACAGCTGTGACAGGATTTCTCTCATTCCTACGACATAGAGGAGTCATCTCCACTGGGTCTTCCTCACCCTAGAGTCCACTGATAGCTCCATAACTTTACACACAGGCTTTACATGACTCAATGATTTTTAATCCCTTGGTTTCACTTGTGTAATTATCCATTCATCACCACCATGCTGTAAGGAACATGATCTTTGACCCCACGTAAACTACCTACCTAAACTACCCCACACTATCCCCCATGAAACATATCTACATGTCCTCACTTAAACCCAGTACTGAAGGCTTTCACTAATGCTTACAGGAAACTATCAAGAATAAAGTACAGTACTTTACCTAATTTAATTATTCTGAGGGAGAAAAAATGCAAGACATTATTAAAAGCCTTTTTGTGATTTGATAAAGACCATGCCACAGCAATTACACCATGCAGGTGGACCTCACAGTTAATGGGAATGAATAGATAGAGGACTCTCAGTGAAGGGTCTTGATCAGGGCCGGGACAAAACCAGTATCACGATACTCATTAGTATSGTGGCAAGGAAACAAAACACAAAGCGGATTTAACTTCTTTAGAAAAATAATCCTCATTATGTTGTCATCCGGACACATGTATTTATTTTCCAAACTATAGAACACACTATTTTACATACAGCAGGTATTTTAAAAAGGACCAAAAGAGTGATCTGCTTCATGTTTTTATTTTTGCCATGGAAAAAGTATCTAGATACTGGTATCGTCACAGCCCTAGTCTTGATAGAAAGCTTTTTTAATCAAGTTAAAGATCAAACGCATTCTTTATTTGTTCACTGATTGGTAAATGAATACTGTAGAACAACCATGCATTAACGGGACCCTGCTATCAAGACAGATGGGAGTCTCAGTACTGTATCTTGCTGGGGCTTTACCTTCATCAATGTACCATGTGCTTTTGGATTTGGCCTGGACTGGGTGGTCAACAGAGCTGCCATTTAAAGTATAATAAAACTCTGACTTGCTTCTACTCCCACACTGAAGACCTAAGCCTGGAGATAACACAAGTCAACAGAGAAACAGAAAAGAAGCAGGTATGTGTTTGCTACAGTGGAGGCTGCTGGGGAGAGAACAGCTCATAATAATGGCTGGAATGGAGTGAATGGAATGGTATCCAACCCATGAAAACCATGTTTTTCATACCATTCCATTTACTCCAATGCAGCCATTATTATGAGGCGTTCTTTAATGACAGCGGGATAGGTGGGGAGAGGAGGGCGAGAGAAAGGCATAGAGAGAGGGAACGGGAGGCAGATCGTCAGCACACTGAGAAGGTCAGTAGCCATGCAAGGAACACAAAGKTTCGGTAACTCTCACCACTCCACACCATTCACATCARCTCTGGAATCCAAATTGGCCATTCACACAGATGTTATCTGGTAAAATTTATATTTTCCAAAATTGAGTCATCATGCCTCATTGATATGATTTCCCTCAACATTCCAATGACAGAACCCTCAACCAATATCAGCACACTAACATCAGCACACTAACACCATGTTAAAGTGTTATAGTGTTAGCTAGTACATGCACTTTAAGCCAGCAGCAGTACCTTTGCTCTTTGGTTTGCTTTGGCCAGAGGAGGACTTGTCACTGCTGCTGCCTCTGGGGGTAAAACTGTGCTTCTGCAGCCTCTGGTCCTGCATGGAGTACTCTGCAAACAAACAGTCCAGTATAACAAGTGTGGAACAACACTGATATACCCCATCCCCCGTGCTAAAACCCTACAGTGCACAGCCGGTGTCTTGTTGTAGGTGCTGGCAGATATACTATATAATATATATATATATAATATATATATATATATATATATAATAGTATATATATATACACCCCCCATCATAGCACCATTACAAAGTACAGGCCTGCTACACAGGAAATAGGCCTAATAATGATTGGTGGCTGTGAGCCTGGTAAAGCAGTGGAAGGGCTTTTATAATTGTGCAAAATAGCAAATAATTACTCAGTTAATTTACTCAGTACTGCATGCAAAGTGAAAAAGCATACTTTCACTCAATACCATAGACTTCAAGTACAGGTGAACATATCAGTCTACTTTTCAGGAGAGCAAAGCTTTTCAAACAGAAAATGCATTAACAAAATATACGCCCCCTTCCCCCCACAAACACACACACGCTTCAAGTATGTCCAGAAGGACAAGAAGTCAAAGCATCTGAAACCATTTTTGGGGTTCAGAGTCAGACATTGAAACACAAAACAAATCAATAAAAACAAATGGCGAGAACCCAAGGCTGAAGAGGAGCAGCATCTCACTTGACTTTCAAAAAACAAGCAGAGCCATCAAACAAAAGAGCCTCTGCTTTGCTGCGCTTGCTGTTACTGGACTTTGCTGTTACTGCTACGTGTTACTGCTACTGTGTGCTGTTGGCTGTTACTGCTGTTGTTACTGCCTACTGTTACAGCTACTGTTGCTGTTACTGCTGCTACTGCTACTCTACTGCTACTGTGCTGTTACTGCTGCTACTGCTCACTGTACTGTTACGCTACTGCTACTGCCTACTGTTGCTGTTACTGCTACTGTGCCTGTTACTGCTTGGCTGTTACTGTGCACTGCTACTGTTACTGCTGACTTGCTACTGTTACTGCTGCTGTTAATGCTTACTGTTGCTTGTTGCTGTACTGCATGCTACTGCTACTGTTGCTGCTACTGCTACTGCTACTGTTGCTGACTCTACTGCTACTGTTTACTGCTACGTACTGTTAGCTGCTTGCGTACTGTGGGCTCTGCTGCTTTACTCCTTTGCTGCTGCTGCCTGTACTCCTGCTGCTGCTTGCTGTTACTCCTGCCTGATGCTGCTGTTACTCTGCTGCGTACCTGCTGCTGCTCTATACTGCTGCTCTGCTGTTACTCTGGCCTGCTGCTGTCTTACTAGCTCTGCTGTACTACTGCGTGCTTGCTGTTATTACTGCTGCCTGCTGTGCTTTACTACTGCTGCTGCTGCTGTTACTACTGCTCTGCTTTGCTGCTGCGTTACTATCTGCTGCTGCTTGTTACACTGCTTGCGCTGCTGTTCAATGCTGCTGCTGGCGTTTACTACTGCTGCTGCTGCTGCTGCTGCTGCTGTTACTCGCTGCTGCTTTATACTACTGCGCTGCGCTGCGCTGACTGTACAACTGCTGGCTGTTATACTCTTTCTACTGTTGCTGCTTTACTACTGTGCTGTATACTGCACTGCTGTTACTACTGCTGCTTCTACTACCGCTGTACTGCTTGCTGTTACTACTGCTGCTTGCTCGTTACTAGCGTGCTTGTATCTACTGCTGCTGTGCTGCTGTACTACTGCCTGCTGTTACTACTGCTGCTGTTACTACTGCTGCGCTGTTACTACATCTGCTTGCGTGCTGCTGCTGTTACTTACTGCTTGCTGCTGTTACTACTACTGCTGCTGTACTTCTACTGCTGCTGTTACGTACTACTGCTGCTGCTGACTTGCTGCTGTTACTACACTGCTGCTGCTGCTGCTGCTGCTGCTACTACTCGCTGCTGTTACTACTACTGCTGCTGCTGTTTACTTGCTGCTCTGTTACTACTGCTGCTGCTTTACTACTGCTGCTGTTACTTACTGCTGCTGTCTACTACACTCTGCTGCGTTTTACTACTGCTCTCGCTGTTACTACTGCTGTGCTGTTACTACTGCTGCTGCTGACTACTGCTGCTGCTTTACTACTACTGCGCTTTACTATGCCTGCATGCTGTTACTACTACTGGCTGCGATGCTGTTACTACTACTGCTGCTGCTGTTACTACTACTGCTGCTGCTGCTGTACTACGCTGCTGCTTGTGTCTACTGCTGCTGCTGCTGGTTAACTACGCTGCTGCTTGCTGCTCTTATACTACTGCTGCCTGCTGCTTGTTACTACTGCTGCTTGCGTTACGTACTGCTGCTTGCTTTACTACTGCTGCCTGCTGTTACTACTGCTGCTGCTGTTACTACTGCTGCTGCTGACTATGCCTCTTACTCTGCTGCTGCTTTACTACTGCTGCTGATTACTACTGTGCTGGCTGCTGCTGTTACTACTGCTGCTGCTGCTGCTGTTACTACTGCTGTGCTGCTGCTCTTCACTACTGCTGCTGCTGCTGCTGTTACTACTGCTGCTGCTTTACTACTTGCTGCTGTGCCTGCTTTTCACTACTGCTGCTGCTGCTGTTAACTACTGTCGCTGGCTGCTGTACACTGCTTGCTGCTGTTACTACTGCTGCTGCTGCTGTTACTTGCTGCTGCATGCTGTTACTGCTGCTGCTGCTGCTGTTACTTGCTGGTGCTGCTTGCTGCTGCTCGTTTACTACTGCTGTCTGCTGCTGTTACTACTTGCTGCTGCTGTTACTACTGCTGCTGCTGTTACTACTGCTGCCTGCTTATACTGCTGCTGCTGTTACTTACTGCTGCTGCTTGCCTACTCTTACTCTGGCCTTTGCTTGCTGTACTCTACTGCTGCTGTTACTAGCTGCTGCTGTTACTACTGCTTGCTTGCGTTACTTACCTGCTGCTTTAACTACTGGCTGTCTGATACTGCTGCTGTTACTACTGCTGCTGCTTGCTGCACGCTCTGCTCCTTACTGACTGCTGCCTTACTACTGCGGCTGCTGCTGCTGTTACTATGTGTGGCTGCTGCTGCTTGGCTGGCTTTTGGCTGGCTGCTGCTGCTGTTACTACTGCTGCTGCTTGCTGTGTTACTACTGCCTGCTGCTGTTACTACTACTGCTGCTGCTGTGTGCTAGTTATACTACTGTGCTGCTGCTGTTTACTACTACTGCTGCTGCTGCCGGTTACTACTACTGCTGCTGCTTTACTACTGCTGCTGTTACTACTGCTCTGTTACTACTGCCCTGCTTGTTACTACTGCTTGCTGCTGTACTACTACTGCTGCTGTTACTTACTATAGCTGCTGTTACTTACTACTGCTGCTGTACTACTACTGCTGCTTTACTACTGCTGCTGCTGTACTACTGCTGCTGCTGACTACTGCTGCTGCTTTACTTACTGCTCGCTGCCTGTTACTACTTACTGCTGCTGTTACTACTACTGCCTTGCTGCTGCTGCCGTTGTTACTACTGCCGCCTGCTGCTGCGTTACTACTGCTGCTGCTGCTGTTACTGCTGCTGCTCTGTTACTAGGCTGCTGCTGTCTAGTCTGTTACTACCTTGCTGTTACTACTGCTGCTGTTACTACGCTGCTGTTCTACTGCTGCTCTGTTATAGCTGCTCTGACTGCTGCTCTGCTGTCTGTACCTACTTGCTGCTGCTGCTGCTGGCGCTCGCTGCTGCTGTTACTGCTGCTGCTGCGTATATGGCTGCTGCTGTTTTACTGCTGCATGCTAGCTCGCTGTCTGATTATGCTGCTACTGCCTTAGCTCGTGCTTTACTTCTCGGTTATGCTGCTGCTGGTACTACTGCTGCTGCTGCTATGTACGTTACTAACTGCTGCTGTTACTCTGCTGCTGCTGCTTGTTCACGCTACGCTCTGCATGCTGTTACTGACGCTGCTGCTGCTGGTCTGCTAGCTGTTACTGCCTCTCGTTACTGCTGCTGACTGCTGACGTACTCTGCTGTAGGATAACACTGCTGCTCGTCTTGGCCTGCCTGCCTGCAGTGATGGAGTACGGTGATCTGCTTCTGGTCTGCTGTTGCATATACGCTGTACTACTGCTGCCTGCATTACTACTGCTGCTGCTGAATCTCTGTCTCTGGTTCTGTTGTTACTACGCGTGCTGTTTTCTTGCTGCTCCGTTGTTAGCTAACTGCTGCTGCTGGCTCGTAATCATGCTGCTGCTGTTTATAGCTGCTGCTGGCTGCTGTTAACTTACTGCTGCTGTCCACCCTGCTGCTGCTGTTGCTATCCTGCTAGCTGCCTTGCTGCTGTTACTCTGGCATGCCTGCTGCTGTATGCCAACTGCCCGTGCTGCTGTGTACTGTTGCCGATGGTGTTACTGCTGCTGCGCTGTTGCTGCTGCTGTTCTCTTGCTACTGTTACTGCTACTGTGTACTGCTACTGCATGCCAGCAAAACAAACTAACAAAATAACACTCTGTGGTACTTCAGCACCCCACCACAAAAGCTACACTCATAACTGCCGGACTGACCTAATGGCTACTAGGGCAATACCTGAAGCTTCTTCAGTATTCATTCATAGATAAGGAGAGAATATTGAAAAATATATAGATTTCACTTGGTGAAATTGCTTAAATGAAATAACATATACATTTGATGTGAGGAAAAAAACGAGAATAGAACTTACCGGACCGCTGGACTCACCTGGCATTACGTCACAGATGGGCACTAGACGGGTGTGTTCCAGACTGGCAAAATTACATAGCAGCTTCCCGTCGATAACACCATCCCAGTCCCCAATAGGATTGTCCTGGAAGAGGCGGAGACAGCAACCGATTACTGCTGCGGGCGTTCCTCATCTCCTACAACCTGYACTTACAGTCCCAGTCTCAGCAGCAGTCCTGTCATCACTACGATAGCACTTCTCTATCCAGTCAACTACCTCCTCCACCCAGTAATGGTCCTCTGTCTGCTCTTCTCTCTCCAGTCAACTACCTCCTCCACCCAGTAATGGTCCTCTGTCTGCTCTTCTCTATCCAGTCAACTACCTCCTCCACCCAGTAATGGTCCTCTGTCTGCACTTGAACTTCAACACCCCTCTTAACCTTCCCTCTCTCATTTCTCAAAATGTACCTCCCCGCGTCTCAAAACAGAGGGGTGCTTATTCCAATCCCCAGGAAGCAGGGTCAAAGTTCTCCAGTACTGGTTGCTCCACTCCACCACACTAATCTATGTACTCTTGGAAGGTTGGCCCCATTGTTGGCAAAAATAGATCCAAATGAACAAAAACGTTACACAAATATCACCTAATGCTAAGCTGTTTTGTATATGGCGTGTCAGAGTGTTGTTGATGTTCCCTGTATGCTGGGCGAGGCTGGAGCAGAGTGGATGGAGCAGTGGACTCTCCTCTCCTTTCCTCGGCTGCCGGGCCAACCCGCTGGCCCTGTGCCATGCTACTGGTCATACAGCCCAGTGCTGTAGCTGCGTCCCCTATGGCACCCTATTGCCTATTTAGTGCACTACATTTGGGCCCATTGGCCTCTAGTCAAAAGTAGTTCACTGCATAGGGAATAGGGTGCCATTGGGGACGCAGACTGCAACTTTACCTCACTCCCCAGCTCCCCGCATGACTACTGCCCTTTGTGTGTGTCCCAGGCCAGAGTAGACCGAGTAGGCTCACTGCTGCTGCTACTAACAACCTGCAGTCAAATGCCTCTGTCATTATGCATGTTCCCTTTCCTTAACTGCTATGCCATCTGATTACATTGGCAACATTGACACCAGCAGCTGGCTAAATAAACATTATGAATTATCTTTGCTTTTCTGGATAGACAATCAAATCATACAAACAACATTACAGGGGCTACTTGAACTAGCCTTTTACCTAAATTGAGATGTAATTTACAAATTGTTAGCCATGTTCTATAAATACAGCATTATTATATATGTTTACCTAGTGTTAACAGCAGAGGAGAAGGTAACCTCCATTCTGACAGTATTTACATTGCCAGTCCGCCATTCTACAGCAGACAGGAGCAGGTTGAAGAGGTCCCACTCAGTAAGGCCCCAGTATGGGACCAGCGTCTCAAGCCTTACCATGTCTACTCCCACATAGTACCCCAGGCTCTCGTTCCCAGGCAGCAGGTCACAGAAGATGATGGTTCCTCTCTCCGGTCCCTCTCTGGTCTGGACCAGGACCCTGGAGTTGATCTCCAGCTGATGGAAATCCATCTCCTCCTCCACCAGGGTGACGTGATCCACCTCTAGCTCTCCCAGCTCCTCTTCCTCGTCATCCCACAGCTCCAGCTTGTCCAGGGCCACGAACACCCCGCACTCATCCTCACAGCGGAACAGCTGTCGGCCCTGGTAGGAGCCCTCTGTGAAGCCCTGGCCTCTGCCCTCCTCCTAAGTAGAGGCATAGGTTACATACAGTATGTTACACGTGGGATAACCTGTGAGTGCCAGTCGCATGTGGCTTACTCAGACACGCTAATCCTTCCCCTAATCCTTCACACAGTAATGCCAAAGAATTTCCCTGACCCTTAAAACCTCTTCAGTAACCCTTACACTAACCATCACAGGAAAAGCCTAGCACTAGGCTGAGCTGATACAAGAGGCATGAGCTGTCATTACAATGAGGTGAGCTCAGCTACAGTAACCTGCCTATTAGGCATTCCACAGGGGAGGGAACAGGGAAGTGATCATCATACATCTGGGATGATGAGGGTTTCAGATCGATAGTGCGGAGGGCATAACAGCATACTCAAAATGTTTCATTGCAGAGAGTAGCCGGCAGGCACCGAACTGAATAATCTTACACAGGGATAATGGACAGTTAGAGGGTGTAGTTACATGATCCTATACACTGCAACACTGCACTTCTTCTTGTGTGCCATGTAAGGCTTTTCAGTATTGGCATCATTCAATTTATGTTTATATGATCAAGATAAGTAAACATTGTTGACTGTAAATGTGTGGTTAGTATTCTCAATCGTGATACAAGTCTGGCATTCAATCAAGACGCTGATCTGAAACCCAATAATGTGCTAAACCCTTTATAGTGAGCAAGGGTCAGCCTCTCGTCCGGCTCCTTCACCCACTCACCCAGCCTACAACATTGTGCTCCAATAAACAAGCATTTGTAGCCCGCTATTTAACTGCATCTTTACAGAACGTAGGCTACGGCATGAGAGAGTCCACTTACTAGCTTAACTGTTATGAAATCCTCAGGGAACATTTCACAAAAATCAAATTACAGGCGATATCACACATAACTGAAGTTCCCTCTGTGACAAATAAAGTTATTCTATATACGTAACTGAGGGTCAATTGCTTACAAAGTGCATTTTAAAAGAASAGTAAAGATGAGGTTTCTCACCAGCAGCTCCACTCCAAACCAGACCCCGGAGAGAGCCCTGTCTGGGAGAAGAGATCCTTTAAATCGGACTACCCCAGGCAAAGGTTCATCCCCCGAACGCAGCTGCACGCGCACCTTGGAGCCACAGTCGATGTCTCTGGCCCGCTCTAGCCGGGGCTTGTTGCACAGCAGGGCATAGCGCTCCTCACAGTTGGTGATGGGGAACAGCAGCTCAGCTAGCTTCTCATCCAGCTCCAGGACGTCCCTGAATTGAATGAATTGATTGCAAATCAAACACACAACAACATGTACATTTGAATCCCAGAGGAAAACACAAGAAAATTTGAAAGTTACAAAAACATGTCAATATATCAATACACTATAGGTACAAAAGTATGTGGACACCCCTTCAAATTAGTGGATGCTGCTATTTCAGCTAAACCCGTTGCTGACATGTGTATAAAATCAAGCACAGAGCCATATAATCCCCATAGACAAACATTGGCAGTAGAATGGCCTTACTGAAGTCAAAGGATGCCACCTTTCCAACATATCAATTAGTCAAATTTCTGCCCTGCCCCAATCAACTGTAAGTGTTGTTATTGTGAAGTGGAAACGTCTAGGAGCAACAACAGCTCAGCTGCGAAGTGGTAGGCCACAA
>NW_019943972.1:56832-57293 GCF_002910315.2 Salvelinus sp. IW2-2015 | reverse complement strand
GAAGAACTTGACTGGCCTGCACAGAGTCCTGACCTCAACGCCATCAAACACCTTCGGGATGATTTGGAACGCCGACAGCGAGCCAGGCCTAATCGGCCAACATCAGTGCCCGACCTCACTAATGCTTTTGTGGCTGAATAGAAGCAAGTCTCCGCAGCAATGTTCCAACATCAAGTGGAAATTCTTCCCAGAAGAGTGGAGGCTTTTATAGAAGCGAAAGGGGGGGGGGGTACAACTCCATATTAATGCCCATGATTTTAGAATGAGATGTTTGATGAGCAGTTGTCCACATACTTTTAGTCATGTAGTGTACAGTCGTGGCCAAAAGTTTTGAGAATGACACAAATATTAATTTCCACAAACTTTGCTGCTTCAGTGTCTTTAGATATTTTTGTCAGATGTTACTATGGAATACTGAAGTATAATTACAAGCATTTCATAAGTGTCAAAGGCTTTTATTG
>NW_019943972.1:0-56276 GCF_002910315.2 Salvelinus sp. IW2-2015 | reverse complement strand
GCTCACCTTGTCTTCTCCGGACAAGCTTTTTTCCGGATGCCCCAAACAATCGGAAAGGGGATTCATCAGAGAAAATGATTTTACCCCCAGTCCTCAGCAGTCCAATACCTGTACCTTTTGCAGAATATCAGTCTGTCCCTGATGTTTTTCCTGGAGAGAAGTGGCTTCTTTGCTGCCCTTCTTGACACCAGGCAATCCTCCGAAAGTCTTCGCCTCACTGTGCGTGCAGATGCACTCACACCTGCCTGCTGCCATTCCTGAGCAAGCTCTGTACTGGTGGTGCCGTGATCCCGCAGCTGAATCAACTTTAGGAGACAGTCCTGGCGCTTGCTGGACTTTCTTGGGCGCCCTGAAGCCTTCTTCAAAACAATTGAACCGCTCTCCTTGAAGTTCTTGATGATCCGATAAATTGTTGATTTAGGTGCAATCTTACTGGCAGCAATATCCTTGCCTGTGAAGCCCTTTTTGTCCAAAGCAATGATGACGGCACGTGTTTCCTTGTAGGTAACCATGGAAGAACAATGATTGCAAGCACCACCCTCCTTTTGAAGCTTCCAGTCTGTTATTCGAACTCAATCAGCATGACAGAGTGATATCCAGCCTTGTCCTCGTCAACACTCAAACCTGTGTTAACGAGAGAATCACTGACATGTCAGCTGGTCCTTTTGTGGCAGGGCTGAAATGCAGTGGAAATGTTTTTGGGGGATTCAGTTCATTTGCATGGCAAAGAGGGACATTGCAATTAATTGCAATTCATCTGATCACTCTTCATAACATTCTGGAGTATATGCAAATTGCCATCATACAAACTGAGGCAGCAGGCTTAGTAAAAATGTATATTTATGTAATTCTCAAATGTTTTGGTCACGACTGTATGTCAAATGTGAGTATTGTTGTTTTTCGAACTTTGTCTTGTCTTTTTTAAATTTGCTATATAGCATGATAGTGTCACTATCCATTAATTAGACCAACCGCTCATCCAGGCTCAGCACCACGTTGGTCTGGTCCAGGACACGTAGGCTCCTCTTGCCCTTGCTGGGGGGTAGCGTGCGCCCCAGGCTGTTCCTCTCCTGGCAGGCCTGTCCCAGGCTGCCCCGGGGTATCCTCTGGGTCTTCTGGGGAGGCTTCTCCACTGTACACTCCTTAGCAGAATTGTGTTGACTTATTAAGGGACTCAGGCTGTGTTAGAAATGGCACCCTAWTCCCTATTTAGTACACTGCTTTTGACCAGGGCCCATTGGGCTGATGTAGTGCATTATATAGGGAATAAAGAGCCAATTCAAACATAATCGAAGATACCCATTAGTACATCAGGACTTACCTTCCTGAGTTGACTCTCAAACACACAATAGTCGAAAAAACAAAATATGAAGCACAAAAAATAAACCCTTTTCGATACACAGGCCTTGATAAATAAATAAACAAATATGAACAAAATCTTGAATAAACCCAGCAAAATTCAGGAATTTCTTAAAGAGCAACTGCTTTTAAAAAGCAACAAATCCCTTTTAAACCTGTGGCATTTTGTTTTTTCGGCTATTGTGTGAGCCAGAAAAAGGTTTTCTAGTGTCAGACTACAAAGTGTAAATAGGATAATTTTGCTCATAAAGTCAGTCTAAAACAGAGTTTGGAACATCTGTGCRTCAATGGGTAAATGAAGATAGGGTTTTGATTTGATGATGTCCATTAGTCCACTAACATGGGGTGAACAGCTGCGGTGAATACTCTCTACCCCATAGCATAGACAGCAGGTAGCTTATTTAAACAGTCTCACTAATAGCCATAATGGCGCTGTACAACGTGACCGTGTGTGTGTTTGAAAGAGTATTTTCCAGTAAGAAACCATTTGTTTACCTTTATTAGACAACTTTGTTCCAATATTTCTGTAATTCAGTGATATTTATTCCCATAGTAATTCATTATGGATCCATAACTAAATAAACAAACATCGGTATTTTGAAAGAGTATTTTTATCATTATTTTATTAACGAAAGCATAAAGATGCCATTATTAGTTACATTGTTTTAGTTTGAACGTGCAGACTGGCACTAAGAACAGCGGGAACGTTTCCCTAGTCAGCAGCATTATTAGTGCAATGCCCCTTAAAGTGTTGTTCTGTGCTACCCAGTGTGGCGGGGTGGGGGACCACCCCCCTTCCTCCCCCATGGACTAGGTCTGTCTTCTGTGCGAGGCTCTGCAGCCCAAACCCATGCCGCCTGCCCTCGTGCCTTGAACCTCATGCRCTTTCAGTGGATACAGCTGGAGAACGGCAAGGCAATCCCATTGTGCGCCACTCTGGAACCATGACCAGTATATACAGTTGAAATCGGAAGTTTACATACACCTTAGCCAAATACATTTAGAATCAGTTTTTCACAATTCCCGACATTTAATCCTAGTAAAAATTCCCTGTCTTAGGTCAGTTAGGAGCACCACTTTATTTTAAGAATGTGAAATGTCAGAACAGTAATAGAGAGAATGATTTATTTCAGCTTTTGTTTCTTTCATCACATTCCCAGTGGGTCAGAAGTTTACATACACTTAATTAGTATTTGGTAGCATTTTGGGTAGCCTTCCACAAGCTTCCCACAATAAGTTGGGTGAATTATGGCCCATTCCTCCTGACAGAGCTGGTGTACCTGAGTCAGGTTTGTAGGCCTCCTTGCTCGCACATGCCTTTTCAGTTCTGCCCACAAATTTTCTATGGGATTGAGGTCAGGGCTTTGTGATGGCCACTCCAATACCTTGACTTTGCTGTCCTTAAGCCATTTTGCCACAACTTTGGAAGTATGCTTGGGGTCATTGTCCATTTGGAAGACCCATTTGCAACCAAGCTTTAACTTCCTGACTGATGTCTTGAGATGTTGCTTCAATATAAAAACACAAATTTTCCTTCCTCATGATGCCATATATTTTGTGAAGTGCACCAGTCCCTCCTGCAGCAAAGCACCCCCACAACATGATGCTGCCACCCCCGTGCTTCACGGTTGGGATAATATTCTTCGACATGCAAGCCTCCCCTTTTTTCCTTCAAACATAACAATTAGAGGTCGACCGATTAATCAGAATGGCCGATTAATTAGGGCCGATTTCAAGTTTTCATAACAATCGGTAATCTGTATTTTTGGACACCGATTTTAAAATATATATTTTTTTTTAACATCTTTATTTAACTAGACAAGTCAGTTCAGAACACATTCTTATTTTCAATGACGGCCTAGGAACGATGAGTTAACTGCCTTGTTCGGGGGCAGAATGACAGATTTTTACCTTGTCAGCTCGGGGATTCGTTTTTGCAACCTTCCGGTTACTAGTCCAATGCTCTAACCACCTGCCTTACATTGCACTCCACGAGGAGCCTGTTACGCAAGGGCAKCAAGAAGCCAAGGTAAGTTGCTAGCTAGCATTAAACTTATCTTATAAAAAACAATCAATCTTAACATAATCACTAGTTAACTACACATGGTTGATGATATTACTAGTTTATCTAGCGCGTCCTGCGTTGCATATAATCGATGCGGTGCCTGTTAATTTCTCATTGAATCACAGCCTACTTCAACAAATGGGTGATGATTTAACAAGCRCATTTACGAAAAAAGCACTGTCGTTGCACCAATGTACCTAACCATAAACATCAATGCCTTTCTTTAAGTATATATTTTTAAACCTGCATATTTAGTTAATATTGCCTGCTAACATGAATTTCTTATAATTATGGAAATTGTGTCACTTCTCTTGCGTTCCGTGCAAGCAGTCAGRGTATATGCAGCAGTTTGGGCCGCCTGGCTCATTGCGAACTGTGTGAAGTCCATTTATTCCTAACAAAGGCCGTAGTTAATTTGCCAGAATTGTACATAATTATGACATAATATTGAAGGTTGTACAATGTAACAGCAATATTTAGACTTAGGGATGCCATCTGTTAGATAAAATACGAAACGGTTCCGTATTTCACTGAAAGAATAAACGTTTTGTTTTCGAAATGATAGTTTCCGGATTCTACCATTTTAACGACCAAAGGCTCGTATTTCTGTGTGTTATTATGTTATAATTAAGTCTATGATTTGATAGAGCAGTGTGACTGAGCGATGGTAGGCACCAGCAGGCTCGTAAGCATTCATTCAAACAGCACTTTCGTGCGTTTGCCAGCAGGTCTTCGCAATGCTTCAAGCATTGCGCTGTTTATGACTTCAAGCCCATCAACTCCCGAGATTAGGCTGGTGTAACCGATGTGAAATGGCTAGCTAGTTAGCGGGGTGCGCGCTAATAGCGTTTCAAACGTCACTCGCTCTGAGACTTGGCGTAGTTGTTCCCCTTGCTCTGCATGGGTAACGCTGCTTCGAGGATGGCTGTTGTCGATGTGTTCCTGGTTCGAGCCCAGGTAGGAGCGAGGAGAGGGACGGAAGCTATACTGTTACACTGGCAATACTAAAGTGCCTATAAGAACATCCAATAGTCAAAGGTATATGAAATACAAATTGTATAGAGAGAAATAGTCCTATAATAACTACAACCTAAAACTTCTTACCTGGGAATATTGAAGACTCATGTTAAAAGGAACCACCAGCTTTCATATGTTCTCATGTTCTGAGCAAGGAACTTAAACGTTAGCTTTTTTTACATGGCACATATTGCACTTTTACTTTCTTCTCCAACGCTTTGTTTTTGTATTATTTAAACCAAATTGAACATGTTTCATTATTTATTTGAGGCTAAAATTATTTTATTGATGTATTATATTAAGTTAAAATAAGTGTTCATTCAGTATATTTGTAATTGTCATTATTACAAATAAAAAATAAAATTGGCTAATTAATCGGTATCGTCTTTTTTTGGTCCTCCAATAACCGGTATCGGCGTTGAAAAATCATAGTCGGTCGACCTCTAA
The DNA here is from genome assembly GCF_002910315.2 of Salvelinus sp. IW2-2015. NCBI lineage: Eukaryota > Metazoa > Chordata > Actinopteri > Salmoniformes > Salmonidae > Salvelinus > Salvelinus sp. IW2-2015. The sequence goes on along the minus strand of NW_019943972.1, from coordinate 51,388 downwards.
TAACAATGGTCATTATGGTCAAACAGTTCTATTTTTGTTTCAACAGACCAGAGGACGTTTCTCCAAAAAGTACGATATTTGTCCCCATGTGCAGTTGCAAACCCTAGTCTGGCTTTTTTATGGCGGTTTTGGAGCAGTGGCTTCTTCCTTGCTGAGTGGCCTTTCAGGTTATGTTGATATAGGACTCGTTTTACTGTGGATATAGATACTTTTGTACCGGTTTCCTCCAGCATCTTCACAAGGTCCTTTGCTRTTGTTCTGGGATTGATTTGCGCTTTTCGCACCAAAGTACGTTCATCTTTAGGAAACAGAACGCGTCTCCTTCCTGAGCGGTATGACGGCTGCGTGGTCCCAATGGTGTTTATACTTGCGTACTATTGTTTGTACAGATGAATGTGGTACCTTCAGGCGTTTGGAAATTGATCCCAAGGATGAACCAGACTTGTGGAGGTCTACAATTTTTGTCTGAGGTCTTGGCTGATTTCTTTTGATTTTCCCATTATGCCAAGCAAAGAGGCACTGAGTTTGGAGGTAGGGCTTGAAATATATCCACAAGTACACCTCCAATTGACTCAAATGATGTCAATCAGCCAATCAGAAGCTTCTAAAGCCAAGACATAATTTTCAGGAATTTTCCAAGCTTTTTAAAGGCAGTCAACTTAGTGAACCACTGGAATTGTGATACAGTAAGATATAAGTTAAATAATCTGTCTGTAAACAACTGTTGCAAAAATGACTTGTGTCATGCACAAAGTAGATGTCCTAACTGACTTGCCAAAACTAGTGTGTTAACAAGACATTTGTGAAGTGGTTGAAAAACGAGTTTTAATGACTCTAACCTAAGTGTATGTAAACTTCCGACTTCAACTGTATTGTCCTGCTAATAACAGGGTTAATAATATATCTGTAAGAATATCCAAGGGGTTTTTATATAATTATAAATTAATAATAATCGCTTTGTTTAAACAATTATATTTTGGAGATGATTTTGTTTTCAAATAACGTAAAATTAGTGAGAAAAAGGCCATTCTTGAACATGGGATGAGACATTGTTACTAATTTGTAAATAAAGCCAGTTTGTTATTTAGAATAATTTATTTCTGTTTTTAGAGGGAGAGAAACCAAAAACCTAGTCATCTCAGTCTCCCAGTCGAGGCCGGCACGGGTATTGAACCAGCATCTGTAGCAACACAGCTTGCACTGCCTTAGACCGTTGCGCCACTCAGACGCTGTGCAACGTGCCCGGTCGGGAGTGGCCTACACTACTACAGTAAGAGAAAAATAATCCTAACAAAATAAAATAATGAAAACCTTAGTGTAAAAACAGTTTTAGTAAGTAATACTGAAGTCGTGCACAGTTATCAGTTTCTATTTAGGTTTATGCAGGTTTATCCAAAAGCATAATCAGTGCTCTAACTCCCCCTTGCGCTGGTCTGGAGCAATGAAGTTGTGATGCAGGGTACCGTACTTAAACACAAATTAACTCTAAGTAACGAAGGATAATCTCAAAACTTTTAGTGGAACAACCACATTACAAGAGTGAAATCAGTTTTTTCTAATGAGCAACAGAAAAACACACGTGACAGTCGGAATGTTCAGTGGCTCTTTAAACATATGTATATTTACCCTGACCACCATGTAGAAGCGCCAGTCCTCCCTGAATCCTCCACTGGACTTCTCCTGGCTCCACAGGGCAGAGCTCATGGCTTTAGGGGCTGGGGCAGCTGGGGCATAGCAGGGGGAAATACAGGGTCCGCCTGTCTAACTAACCCAATATGAAGCCCCTCTCGCTTCCCTTTATGGCCGTTCCTCTATCCCCAAAGCAGTGACAAGGGCATAGCAAGGGTGAGAGAAACTAGGCCTACCACCTGAAGGGAAGTTTGTCTGGTTAGAGAGTAGACAGAGAGGGTGTTATGGTCGCTCACAGGCTCCTGCTGGCCTGGGGTGCCCTCATAACGGTCTCAACTGTCTGCCTGCATGCCTCAATGTACTTCGAAGGACCTGTGTATGAAAAGAAAGGCATGGTGTTATTATGACAATGTTGTTAAAAGGTAATGGAAAGCCTCCAGGTTAATTCTATTAAATCACTGACTTATAAATCCCAGGTCAATTTCTCTCCCCCCCAAAAAAAATTGGCCTATGGCTAGGCTATATTAACCCAAATAAGTATTGAGTTGTTTTTCAAAGATTTGCAAGAAATTGGCCTTTTCGGGAAAAGAACAAAACATTTAGGCAATAGAAATCTGGGATAAGCTCTGAATAAATKGCATTCAAAGATTAAAATTGGTATCTAAACAAACAGGATGTAGCCTCATTAGAATGTAGGCCTAATATCTGAGTGAAGCCTGATTGCACCATTAGCTACAGGCTGCTACTGTACCTCATAAAACTGACGGTGAAAACCAGTTGAGCACAAACATGATTAGGCCTAACCTAGTGTACTACCGGTATCTTGCAACCAAATAGGCCCAAAAAAATKTACTACCTGTATTCTGATTCCTGACAAACCTATTTGACATAAGGGTAAAATCGATTTGAATTCAATCGCTTTTTGACAGCTCCCCTTTTGATTTGAACGAAACCTTCCATACATATTTGCCCACTGTAGAAGTGCTCAGAAAGTGACTTTTTGTAGCTGAATGCCAAAACATTCTGGAGATAAAGGTTCTCAAAGTTGACTTTCTTTGCATACCCCACCATACCATGAAACATCAATGTCTTCATCACTGGAAAAAATAAAGAGTTTGGGATTGATATAATTTAAAAGCTTACAAACAGGGTTGTCAAACTATTTAATAGTTTCTGGAAAAAGAAAATGGCAATTATATTACATTTCTTTTCAAGAAATAATAAAATAGTTTGACAAGCTTTTAAATGATATCAAGCTGAACCGCTTATCTTTTCCAGTGATGAAGACACGGATGTCTCATGGTATGGTGGGGTATGCAAAATGGATCAACTTTGAGCACTTTTATCTCCTGAATGTTTTGGCATTCAGGTACAAAAAGTAACTTTCTTAACACTTCTTCCATGGGCAAACATGGAAGTGCATAGAAAATTGACAGGGATGCTGTCCAAAAACKGATTGAATTCAAATGGCTTTACCCTGAAGGCAATTTTGAAGCAGGCAGATAATATGCTCAAAACCTGTTGATACTCTCCTCTTAAGATGAGAAATGGGTGATGCCACACAGGCCTTGGTACTACTGTCAGTATTAACAGAAATGGAATCTAAGCCAAGCGTTATTCAAACACACTGTTATAAACATGTTACTCAAAACACATTTTGGACTTCCCCTAGCTATGTGTTAAGGGAGCTGTGAGGGGGAATTCACAGACTAAAGCAGTCAAACGCCTCTTCCTGACAAACAATAGAGTCACCTGTATTACAGTGGCGACTTGTTTGACAAACCCAATATGAAAGGGGGATCCAAGCACCACTGACATGACTCCTCTTTATGGTTCTCTGGCCACTCTCACATCTAGGCTATTCACACCTCATGTCTGTGCATCAAGCAAGCAACTTTAGGCTCTCGAGTGGCGCAGCAGTCTAAGGCACTGCATCTCAGTGCTAGAGGCTTCACTACAGACCCTGGTTCGATTGCAGGCTGTATCACAACCAGCCATGATTGGGAGTCCCATAGGGCTGCGCACAATTTGCCCAGCGTCGTCCAGGTTAGAGTTTGGCCGGGGTAGGCCGTCATTGTAAATAAGAATTTCTTCTTAACTGACTTGCCTAGTTAAATAAAGGTTAAATAAAACCTTCTTTAAAAAAAAAAAATCTATGACAGGGTGCAGCTGTGTTAGCCTTGGTTTGCATTGCAACTCCTCTTAGGCTGTGTATCTGTGCTTAACATCAATTTTCACATTTCAAATTTCACAGAGGACTTGTTGTTTATCATGCAATGTTGACCATGCCCCTATTTGAGCTTGAGGAGTGAGCATGGAGTGAGCAAAAGAACGTGACAGAATTTTACTATGTTGTGATGTTATTCTAGCAGTCTACCATAAGGAAGGAGTGGCCTTTTGCCCTTTCAAAATACACATTATTGAATGACCCTTGGTCAACAACATGCACTACTGCATGTCAGATAATGCCCAAGTAAGAAGCACTGCTTACTTGGGCATTATCTGACATGACAACTACATCTGAAAGTAGCCCACTGGTCCCGTTTGCTTTGCCTTTTAACAGTGTGAATGTGTGATGTATAACGTAGCCACGTACTGATGGTGCTGACATTACATTTACATTTAAGTCATTTAGCAGACGCTCTTATCCAGAGCGACTTACAAAATGACATCCTGAATATAAAATGACTGGGATGCAACACTGACTATCTAAACAACACACCATCATGTTTCCATTTTCAATCACAACATTCAAAAGCCCCAACAGATTAAATACAATATTATTAACAGCAGAGTAATTGTATCATTATTGCAGTTGTCTTGCAAGTTCCATCAGTGACATCACTGAATAAAGCCAGTCAGCAGCAGCGAGTGATGATGACGCGTGAGAGAAGAAGGAAGAATGTGTCACTGCCAGGCCTTGCTAAATCATGGCTGAGGAAGGACACTCATTGAGAATACACCCATGGAACATGTCAATTAGTGTAAAACAGCACATATACTAGCACATGTTTGCTGTAGGGCTAACTAGCCAGTATAGCAAACCATGCAATCTGACGTATGACGAGGAAGCAAACACGAAATGTAGCTATCATTTTGACATAACGTCGTTAGCTAGCTCGTTTTCTTACCTTATTCAAACGTCAGTTCGGTGCTGGAGTGTCATGTCACCTGCTCATTCCAATGCTGTCCTTTAGTAGCTGAGGTTTTGATACGTTTGTACAATTAACTGGCTAGTTTGTTGATAGCAAACCAGCTGAGAACTGATATGACAGCCTCGAAATTAGCTAGCCAAAGTAGCTAGTATTGCTGGCTAGCTAGCTGCCACCATGCAACACAGAGCATGGTATCTACGGCATTTAATGTAGATAACTATTTTTCTGAACGACTCTTAGACTATACTATTAAATACTGACAGACAAACGAAGCAGCCCTTATAGCGAGAGGAATAAATATTATTTACAGAACCAATAGACACCGAAATGTGTGTCGCCTGAGATTGTGCCAATTAAAAAAACATTGGCCAATCTGCATCCATCACAAGTGCCAATTGGCTGGGCTTCAGGTTAGTCATTAARTCCCACCCCCCGGGGTTTTCCCACGAGTTTGGTTGACGGGTATTGAAGAATCTGCGAATGAGGGGTTGTCTACTAGCATTTTCAAAACCGTGCTACTAGTCTCTGGCAGACGGTCTTCACTAGTTACCACAGCCACAAAGTCTTAAAACCCACATATTTCTACGATGTATCTTCTTAAAAAGTGAATATAAACCTAGCCATAACCTTAACCACACTGCTAACCTTATGCCTAACCTTAAATGAAGACCAAAAGGCACATTTWCGTTTTCGTGAATTTTTACGGAATTGCCCATTTTGACGCTGTGGTAACTAGTGATAACCCTGGCAGACCCTGTACACTAGATTACTGATAGGGGGCGCTGTGTTGAAGCCACTGTGCCTCCATCTTGGCCTGATCTTAAAGTGATACCCTCTATATGCAATATTCCAGTCAAGAAAAAAGTAACATACCTTGGGATTACTATATATTTGGGGCGGCAGGGTAGCCTAGTGGTTAGAGCGTTGGGCTAGTAACCGAAAGGTTCAAATCCCCGAGCTGTCGAACAAGGCAGTTAACCCACTGTTCCTAGGCTGTCATTGAAAATAAGAATTTGTTCTTAACTGACTTKCCTAGTTAAATAAAGATAAAATAAAGAAATATAAGGATCAACATGAAAGATGCTTATTAAATTTCAAACATTTTATTGAAAAAAACTAAAATAAATTGAACCAGAGGGATTTATCCTTGAAAGGTTGAGTATTGCTTTCTAAAGCTGAATGTATCTCCAGACTTACTTATGCAGCCCGGCCTCTACATGTTGACAACAAAATAGTTAAAGCTGTTGACCATATGCTTTTCAACTTCAGCTGTAAAAATCATACACATTATAATTTGGAAATCTGTCGTTATGAACACATAAGAATATGGTGATTTTCCTACTTTGAATAATTATTTTAAGATAAATTGTGCTAAACATTTCTTAAAGAATCCAATTTCATTTTGGAATTTCATCCCTCAATATAACTTATCCCGTTTTGGTGGCCTCAATTTTAAGTTACTTTGTAACTATAACATTGATAAGATTCCTACAAAATTATCTGCTTTTCATAGACAAGCATTCTTAGTGTGGTCGTTATTATATTAACACATTGCTTCCCCGCATAGGTATTCCATTTGAAACAATACGGATATTTTGTATAGAAACAAGTCTTCATTTTTTTAGAACTGGTTTAATAATCATATCCTGCTGGTGAGTCAACTTTTTAATGCAGGATTGTTACTCAATTTTTCTTGTTACAATATCCCTGTTACACCTAGAGTTCGCCATAGTCTTTGATGCTATTCCATCTGGAACTATCATGTTGTTTAGAGGTGTAACCAGACCTCACCTTCTTGACCTACCCTCGCTTAATCCAGTTGACTCTCCAATAGGAGACATTTGTTTCTGCTTACTCCCTCAGAACAACAGTTCTATACGTGCTTTATTTCAAATGGATATTGTATCCATTCCTTGTCACAATTTACTGGAATACATTTGTCAATAATATCTGTTGGAAAAAAGTCTGGTTATTACCACACAAATACCTGCTTGTTAACAAGGTCAAAGAGGTCTCTTTCAGAATAATCCATAAGTATTACCCTTCGAATCAGTACCTGAAGAAACTCAAAAAAGACATTAACATTGACTGTACTTTTTGTGTTGAGCATCCAGAAACAGTTTTGCATTTCTTTTGGCATTGTCTACATGTAAAACAATTATGGAAAGGTATTCACAGTTTTATAACTGTTAATATTCTTGATGACTTTGTTTTTTATGGGAGAATATGCTGCTCGGTTTMCTTAACTATAATAAGGATAATGAAAAACAATTTTATCTCATAAATCTAATTGTGCTAATGGCAAAATGTCATAATCATAAATGTAAATTCACTAATAAAAAAACACTCTTACGTGTTTTCTATAAGGAATTCAAGCAGTACATTAAGACCATTCTACATTCTTCTAATAAAAAAGCTGTTAAAACAATCAATATGTGCATCTTTTAAGGTCTTTGTATAATCTTGTCACACCCTGGCCTTAGTATTCTTTGTTTTCTTTATTATTTTAGTTAGGTCAGGGTGTGACATGGGAAGTTTGTGTGTTTTGTCTAGTTTAGGGTGTGTGTATTGTTTAGGGGGTGTTGTATAGTGTATGGGGTTGTGTTCAGGAGAGMGTTCTAGGAAAGTCTATGGTTGCCTGGTTTGGTTCTCAATCAGAGACRGCTGGTTATTGTTGTCTCTGATTGGGAGCCATATTTAAGGSAGCCATAGGCTTTAGGTGATTGTGGGAGATTGTCTATGTCTAAGTGTTTAGTGTCAGCACTTATGTTTCTTAGCTTCACGATCGGTTGTTTTGTTCATTTTGTAAGTATTTGTTTTTTCCTTCATTAAAAGAAGATGTATTTTTCACGCGCTGYGCCTTGGTCCTCTCTCTCTTATCAAGACGATCGTGACAAATCTTTAATTTGTTGTACCCCCTAGCATATGTTATCATTGTCTGTTTGTATACTTCTTGTATGTATACTGGTTTATCTGCAAACAAAAAAAAWTATAATAAAAAAATCTTGGCCTGATCTTGGTACTCCCCCGCCATTGTGATCTACATCAATTTTTGCCAAATTTATTCTATTACAATCACCTTCATACATAGGTTTAAATTATATTGTGAGCTAAACACAACATTTTTAAAACATATAAAAACATTTTCGTTAAAGTATCACCTTAGAGATTACTAATAATACTGTCACCACTACAACAACAAAATACTTAAATATGTAATTTTGTCCTTGAAAAGTTGAATTACACATTCCTATGGAGGACTGCTCCTTCTGGGGAGTGCCAATATGGCCGACCAGGTGYTTCAAAGCCAATACAATGGCCAATACAAACCATCAGCAGTACAGGGTTTATATTCATAATTGATTGCCTCCCACATTAACAGTGCTGTTGACAGGTCTGGGATCCACTATAATGTGACTTGTACAGTGTACACAGATTAATGTCATTCAAACCAGGCATGTGTGTGTGTTGACATGCAAATTACTTGTTCTGAATGCAGAAGGATGTGCAAATATTGATAAAAGCAGCATGTGAATTCTTCATATTATATTTTGGAGAAATTATATTTCATTAATTGTACTCTGAATTGCTGTTTTACTTCAAATTAAAGCTGCAATATGTAACTTTTTGGGATTCTCTACATTATACTTGCTTGTTGCCACACACTGAAATTAAGCAAACTATTAGAAATTTAGCAACCAGCAAATGGCAGAGAGATATCTGCATAGTGCATCTTTAAAATGTAATAGCCTACATTAACATTTCTCTGTAGGCAAGGTGACATAACAAGCCGTTCTTTCCCCACCATAGAGCACTGACACAATAGGACTAATGTAATCACTGTTAGTGATTCACTGATAAAATAAGAGTCGTGTCACCGCTGAATCAACCCTTGTCATCAAACATACTAGCACTGCCAGTCGGTGTACAATAGGGTATATAAGAATACTGATGTACCAGTTCAAATACCTGAGTGTTATTTGATAATTAGCCAGAAACAATAGGGTCACACAATGGTGCTTACTTAAAACAAGTGTCAGACCAGTTCCTTATCACAATGACAAATATGACTAATATGAAAAGAATGCTACCAAACAAGCTGCCTGTAGTAGCAGAGCAGGTCAGAAGTTGCTACTTATTGTGAATGGATAAAACAAGCTTGCCCACACTGTTTACATCATTGGGAACATCACATCCAACATGATCCATAATGTACATTAAAACATATAAATATCACAACTACCATTTTAAGGGAAATGCTACTAAAGAAGTTACATAAATTACAAACAGACATACACATGGCTGTAAACAATAATACTCCAGTATAGTTGACCYGCACTTGGYATCATCAGAATGTAAGCCTGGGTTCCCGCTGTGTCATCTCCTCCACCTCTTCTGGGCTGAGCTCATTACCTCTCAACCTAGAAAGAAAACAATTATTCTCTTAACTCTAATTTACAGTCTTTGGATTAGAGACCTTCTTAAGTGATTWGAGATCCATTCTTCACGTGTATGGGGAGGTATAGGAGACTACAACATACTGTACTGTATGTATAGGACATAACACTTTGTAAATTACATTTCTCAGCCAGTATATAACTGTCTAAATGATTAAAGCATAATGTTAACATACCACACTGCCTTCACACTAGTGTTGCYTTCAAGAGCCAGTATTAGACACTCCACACCTGTTCTTGTGATGCAGTTTTTGGTTAACCTGTGGAGGGCATGAGAGAGCAGAGTGAAAAATGTGTTTAGCACAACCACAACTTTCAAAATGTCAGTTGAGGCAAAACGGAACGTGGGTAGCTGCAAAGTCCTTTTCAGTATTCAGGATGTGCTATCAATATACTCACCACAGCTCCTCAAGYGTACTGTTCTTGATGAGTGGGGCAAGAGCACATGCTCCTGCACTGCCAACACCATTGTCTACCAGGCTGCCATGAAACATACATCTGACAGTAAGATTTATTCCTATGTTGAAGTATTTGAATGATAACAGGGCTGTCTGGACATATAGTTGCCCATTATAGTATGGATGTGTTAGTAATGTTCATGGTTCAACCTATCACTAGTMWMAYWWYMYSWGMSMCACMMMRRKKTKKSKSTSYYYTWKAGMRYWKKSRMWRKSSYCTSYRCMYYTWTMWCMYMTWTTWTKTYYCCMMARMSYMWAAAAMASRRAGRRWTWAWWWRRWYWRYMARWYAKATWWTWMMRSMWTKKKRWWRGSMWWAAAACAACTTTGTCATTCTCAGAGAGATAGGGTAGTCTGCTTCCTACCCCAAGAACTGTAGTGACCGATTGAACCTCAGTCCCTCCGCCAGTTGCCCTGCCCCTGCTGCTGTGATGTTATTGTTTCCCAGCCTGCAATACAAAGTCAGAGAAAGTGTTCGATTGAATATGGTATTAGCTATTGCTATGTGAGGTAACATTGTACAGTATCTTATATGATGAGAGTTGAAAAATATCCTCACTTTAGAGAGAGAAAATTCTGCTTTATCTTCAGGAGGTGAGCAAAGCACTCTGTGCAGGCATCAGTTAGCTTGTTGTTGAAGAGCCTTTCAGAGATATTAATCAAGATCAATAAAGGTTATTCATCAGTTTTTACATCTGCATATTTGACATAGAACGTTTACAGCCACCATATCCTAGCTATAGGTCACCTGACAGTGGAAAATAGATTTGGACATACTCACGCAATCTTCTGAAAACACTCACACTGGATGCCTTTTTCAATCAATTTACAGATTCCCTCATCTGATATGTTATTGTGTCTCAGGCTGAGGGAGTGAAATAAAAAATAATCGTATTATTAGGCCTTAGTTTAGTGTCCTGTGTGTTATGTTACTGGCACAAGGTAACATGTTTATGCTAAAATAATCCCATAGTGAGTGTCATAGTAAATAGCATGGTAAAGCTTTCCACACTTACTATACAGAGTGGCAGACATGCAGGCAAGGCAGCAGCTGCTCCACCCCAACGTCTCCTACGTAGTTGTAGTCTAGCTGGAGCCCCATAGGGTTCCTAAGGTGCTGGAGCAAGTAGGCCAGTGCAGTACACTCCACAGAGCCTATGTTACAATAGGTCAGCTTCAGGTGTTCCACCTCTAGCTTAGCCATAGTGTCTCTGGCGATCCTGCTGTCCTGCATCTCATGGATGCACTTGATGAGCCACACGAAGCCCGGCATGGCGTGCATGCTCTTCTCCCCCTCCACGGGCCGAGGGATGGATTTAAAGTGCTTCTGCATGCCTTTGGCCAGTCACCACCTGCTTGGACTTCCTGTCCAGAGTGGGCCCAGGGCAGGAGAGGAGSAGCAGGCTACGGTGGCGCTGAGACAAGAGCCCAGACACAAAAGTAGCTGTTATCTGGAGGTTTGGGGTCTCTGCTGCCGTATTGGCCTCCTTCAAGGCCCCTTGTTGGGTCAAGCAGTGCCCCAGACATGCCCTGTGAAAGCCAGGCTGTTGCTGCCTGTCCTGGGGCTGAAAGAGCTTAGGGATGGTGGAGCGGTCCGAGTTATTGTTCAGGACAGCGTAGAGAGCAGCAAAGAAGCACTGCATGGTAATGTGCAGGAACTGGTAGTGTTTGCAGTTAGTGGAGGAGGAGAGGTCTTTACTACGTATGAGGAGCCCCATGCAGATATCTTCCTCGGTCACACAACACTTCTGTAGCTCTGTGCCTGTGAAGATGTAACAAGAGGCCCCCAGGCCATCCATGGCTAGCTGCCCCAGATGCAGGGCAGTATCCTGGTGCTCCTGCACCCATCCTATCCCCATGGTGTTCCTCTGAGAGGCCCGGCGCTGGAAGAAGTGCTGCAGGATCATGAGGTAAACATCTGTGATGGTCTGGGGACTGCCCTCTCCCTCTCCACAGCCCAGCAGCTCCTTATAACACTTGGACACAATCTAGCAGAAAACCGGGATGTGACACAGGCCCAGTAGAGCTGTGTTGCTTCGTAGAGATTCCAGGACCCTGGTGGCCAATGTCGGGTTGCGATGATGCTTCCTCACGAAGCAGTCGATCCCGCCGGGCGAGAAGCCTTTCAAGAGGACTTCCTTGCGAAGGTACCGCTTCAGGGCAGGACCCACTGCCTCCGGCCGGCTGGTCACCACCTTAGGATGGGGATAAACTTTATTGTCCCTGAGGAGAAAATTGTCTTGATACAGGAACTGCTTCAGCAGCAAGTTGAAGAGCAGGGTGGAGGCGGGGGCACACTGGGTGTGGCAGCAGTGCCTCTGCTCTGAGTCTGAGAAGCTCTGCATGAACTCATCCAGGCCGTCGAAGGTGAAGAGGATGAGGTGCGGATGGTCCAGGATGAACTGGAAGATTCGGTCCTGGTCCCCGTCCGGCCAGCAGCAGTGAAGGAACAGCAGCTCTCTGAGAGACAGCTCCCTCTGCTCCGAGCTCAGCCTGCGGCAGCTGAAGGGAAAGAGGAGGAAGAAATCATGTAGAGCCGCCCCCCTGGCCCAAAGGAGGTGTAGCCTCTGGAGAAGGGTGCTCTTCCCACTGCCTGCCTCCCCAGAGACTAGCACAGTGTCAGCCTCCTGGTTCAGGGTGCCCACCAGGCCCACCATGTCCTCCAGCCCCAGAGCACCAGTCTGGGGCTGGGCCTCACTGCCACCCTGGGCAAGCTCCAGCTGACCCTCTGTGACCCTCTGTGTCTTCTAGAGACAGACTGCTGGTTCCTCCAAACGTGCTGAGGAAATGTGACTGGGCCGACAGTGCTGTGCAGCTTCTTCTGATAGGACAAGCACTCTGCAGCAACACACAAATAATACGAATGATTGACATACACAGGACATCATAGCAAACAATACAATATCTAACAAGTATTAGTGTAACATCTATGTATTAGTGCTATATGCAAATGCCTTGCAAGTAGCCGTGTGACTTTTAGTGCTTTGTGATATAATACAGTACCTTTGGGAGGAGCCTCTTGGTTAGATGGTGAGGGATGGTCTTCTGTTTGCTGAAAGTATTGCAGTAGTGTCAGGACCCGGTTGCGAACTCGGGTCTCCGGTGTGAGAAACAGTCACTTAGCAAACTGAGCCACTAATAGTCGGCAGAACCCAGAAGATGAGGCAGACACAGCAGTACTTGAGACTGTGTTTTAATWAAGAAAAAAGGAAAGTTCTTCAGGCAAAAATATAAATCCACAACGTCAAAAGTAATACCAAGAGAAAAAGGTAATCCTCCAAGTCAAAAGGTAAATCCACAAGGTGGTAGGTACAGCAGAAAAAAGCCTCAAAAGATAATCAAAAATAAATAAACGAGTACAAAAACAGAGTACCACAAGAGAATCCAACTGGAGTAACAAATGTACACAGCATTGCTGGGGCTGGGTGCTAACATTCAAACACAGATCAAAGAACTGAGGAAAACTAAGGGTTTAAATACATTCAAGGGAAACGAGGCACAGGCGCAAATAATAACTGGAAACAAGGGAAAACAAAAGGGTCAAAAAAGCACAATGGGGGCAWCTAGTGGCCAAAACCGGAACAATCCTGGCCAAATCCTGACAAGTAGGACCTTTGTTGCAGGCTCCCCCCTTGATCTGACCTGGTAGAAGCCTTGCCTACATGACAAAGAAGTCAGTTAATTCACATTCACCCATACTATCTGAACCTAAATAACATGTCTAATTACAAAAAAGTCTAAGGACAGCATGACCTGTTTGGATGTGCAAACATGAACTTAATTCCAAGAGGGACAGGGAAGTTGTGTAATATCATTGTACTCTACATCATACCAGGCATGTAGACAGAAATAAAGCTTTTATACTGGTCTCAGGGTGCGGTTGGTTACCTGTTGTGAGGGGGTGTACACAAGTAGCTGCACTTCATCGCAATCAGATGGTGTAAAGCTGCCCGTATCCAGCAGGACCTCCAGAGCTCCTTCAATAGGGTCCCTTAGCCTCCTCACCAGACCAGGCCTGTCTGTCTGGAGGGTCTGGATAGCTGTACCATGTGGTTATTTTGTACCTTCTCTAGTATCTTCTAGATCGGCAGTATGACAGTTTCCAAAAGAGAGGCCAGCTCTTTTGAAAACAATAAAATTAAATAAAAATGTAATGATCTGTATCTATGTAATGATCTGTATCTATGTAATGATCTGTATCTATGTAATGATCTGTATCTATGTAATGATCTGTATCTATGTAATGATTTGTATCTATGCAATGATTTGAATCTATGTAATGATCGGTATCTATGTAATGATCTGTATCTATGTAATGATTTGTATCTATGTAATGATTTGTATCTATGTAATGATCAGCAGGTCGAGGGTTAGAAGCAGCCAGGGTGTGGCTGTCTGATGCCCGGAAAAGAAGGCAAGAAGGCAAGTGTAAAGAAAGAAGAAGAAAGTGATAAAAAGATAGAGAGAGACAGAGAGAACAAGATAGAGAGAGACAGAGAGAAAAGATAGAGAGAGACAGAAGAGAAGATAGAGAGAGACAGAGAGAAAAGAGAGAGAGCGAGAGAACAAGATAGAGAGACAGAGAGAACAAGATGAGAGAGACAGAGAGACACGATAGAGAGAGACAGAGAGAAAAGATAGAGAGAGACAGAGAGAACAAGTAGAGAGAGACGAGAGAGCAAGATAGAGAGAGACAGAGAGAACAAGAATAGAGGAGACGAGAGACAAGTAGAGAGAGACCGAGAGGAACAAGATAGAGAGAGACAGAGAGAACAAAGATAGAGAGAGACGAGAGAACAGATAGAGAGAGACAGAGAGAACAAGATAGAGAGAAGAGCAGAGAGAACAAGATAGAGAGAGACAGAGAGACAGAAGAGAGGACAGAGAGAAGAAGATAGAGAGAGACAGAGAGAACAAGATAGAGAGAGACAGAGAGACCAAGATAGAGAGAGACAGAGAGAACAAGATAGAGAGAGACAGAGAGAACAAAGATGAGAGAGACAGAGAGAACAAGATAGAGAGAGACAGAAGAGAACAGATAGAGAGAGACAGAGAGACAAGAGATAGAGAGAGCAGAGCGACAAATGAGAGAGAGACAGAGAGAACAAGATAGAGAGACAGAGAGAGCAAGATAGAGAGAGACAGAGAGAACAAGATAGAGAGACAGAGAGAACAAGATAGAGAGAGACAGAGAGAACAAGATAGAGAGAGACAGAGAGAGCAAGATAGAGACAGAGACAGAGACAACGAGAGCGAGAGCAGAGAGAAAGTTTCAAGCTAGACACAGGGATACCGGAGATGTTATGGTTAAAAGGAGTGACAGATGTGGGATTTATTAAAGGAGTTTTACCTGTAACTGTTACWCCTAAATTATTTTATTGACGTTATTGAAGGCAGTATTTATTGAAACCAGAAGTAATAGCAGGGATTATACCTATGTTTAATTAAATAATGGATAATGATGTTATTATTGGAGGAGAAGATGTTTTTTGAAACTTGTCCATGTTTTCAGTCCGAAAGGCTCCACTCTTAGTGGGATAGAGAATGGTGCTGGACTTATAAGGAGTAAATAGAAGTATTATTTTAAGAGTTTCTTGTGTCCCTGATTCTAGTACTCTCCTAAATCTGGTAAAATTAGAAAAGTAGATTTTTCTCTGTGATTGATTTGGTAAATTCGTTTTTCTTACATTTTAGTTCACCCAGATAGTTAATGGTGATTTGGATTCTGAGTTTTATTCTCCTTTAGGTAGTTAGCTGTTGTTGTATGTAGAGGATATTTTTGTGAGAAATTCAACACAACAAGGCTGTAAAATTTATATTATAGTATTATTATATATTTTTTAGTTGAATAAGGTTATAAAGTTAGCAAGAATAAGTTGTAATTATGGTAGACTTATGTTAAGTATTTAGGACATATTTTAAGCCAACAGGGCAGTGAAATAGATAGAGATAGAAAAACAGTGATTTTATAAGCGTTAAAATTATTTATGAAAGAAATATGTTGCAGTTCTTAGGGATGGCAAATTACTGTAGATAATGGATCCCATACTATGCAACATATATTAAAGTATTGATGGGACTGATTTAAGTTTAACCCATGTTATTGTTGGATAAATTACAGTGGACTCCCGAAGGAGAGATTTCATTGGTACAGATAAAACATATGCTATGTTTAGCATTCGTTTATGGGAAAGAAAAGACACGTAAGAAAGAGAAMGAGCGTCAGACAGATAGTAGGAAAGGCAGACGGAGAAGGGCTCCCCCGCACCTATGCTGAGACCTTGATGGTTTGGGAGTAGTAGGAAGAGGAGGGGGGGCCAGGAGGAGAGCAAGATAGAGAGCAGAAGGCAAAGAGAAAGAAAAGCAAAAGAAAAGCCATGGAGATTCAGAATGGATAGAGGAGGAGGATGGAGAGAGTGGCCAGTACCCTATGATAGCATTGTCAAACCCACGGGCTGGGGATGATGGGGCACCGGTCACTCTGGATGTATACAGGGCATGGACACAGAGAGATGTGGTCCGAGCCAAAGAGGGTGTAGTGCATCCTAAGACAGGTATAGAAGGGTTCAGAAGAGATCTGGRAGGTCTAGCAGCCAGCTTTAAGCTAGAAACAGGGGAGATTGAGAGAGCAGTAAGACAGCTGGTGGAGAAGGACTGGGCAGCGGTCTGGGGACAGTGGGTACCTGGACATAATGATTTGGTGGTATTGCCCTGGGCAGCAGATGGGCCGTATGTCAACAGAATAACACAGCTGTGTAATAATCTGAGGGAACACTATCACCGACATACCGATTTTCGCAAGGTCCGCGAATGTAAGCAGGGAGACAGTGAGACCATAAGTCAGTACCTAGAGAGGCTGAAAGATGTATYCAATGCCAACAGTGGGTTAATAGAGCCACYGGTAGCCCAGGGGAACRATACAGCATATCACCAGCWACTGAAAATAGCTTTCCTCAGTGGAATGCGCCAAGAGATAAGTCGTACCATAAAAAAGACTCTAGTAGGGTGGGGAAGAGCAACTCTAGCAGAGGTAAAGAGATATGCCGTTCACTATGAGCAGCATGGGAAAATTGACAGAACTAAAAAAGAACAGAAGGGAGTAGAGTACCTGATAGCAACCCTAGGGGAAATAACGGGGAGGAGCAGAGACTGTAGACAGAAGAGGAAAAACAGGGAAACGCAATGACAGAGACGGAGAGGATCTGTGTTTTAATTGTGATAAAACAGGACACCTGGTATGAGAGTGTAAGGCTCTCCTGAGAAATGAGGGACAGAGATAATACCGTGATAGACAGAAAAGACAGAATAAGAATAGGAGGAGACAGGAAGACTCCGAGTAGGAGAAAGAGAGCAAGGACTTATTGGATCTAGACTGTGAAGTGTTTGAATTGGCTTAGCTTTAGGATATTATTTTGTGGAAAGACTGTCTGCCCCATTAGTTTTAAAAATATGAAAAGTTAGGAGGGCAGGCAGGTATTTTAGTTTTTATTTTATGTTTATGTTTAGTAAGTCGCTAGGAAGAGATATGATGATTTTGTTGAACGTAGTTGTTACCCCAACTGAAAGGAGGATGAAAGCTTAGGTGGTTTCAGGAACTAAGGTGTTAGACACTGAACCATTGCCCAGAAATGATTCTACACAGCAGGCCGAAATAGTAGCATTGACTAGAGCCTGCGAAATAAGAAAGGAGAGAAAAGTTACTATTTACACAGACAGCGCATATGCATTTAAAACCATACAAAGCAGCACAGATAAATCTTAAAGAAGATAGGACAATTGACAGAGAATTGTTACAGGATAGCCAAGAATGAACACCCCAGAAAGAATTGGACATGTGGAAAAAGAAAAGGGTAATTCTATGAGGTAATGTCTGGTATAAGGATWATTTATTTATTTTTATTAAAGTTACTGTTTAGACATGCAGTAATATTGACACATGGGTAAAGCCATGTGTCAACAGGGGGATGGTAGAGCAGGTTAGGAAACATTTTGTGGCCTATCGGGCCTATGGTATAACTAACTACTTGGGGAAAAAATTAAAGATTTGTTCACGATGTGTTATCTGTGCACAGAATAATCATCAAGGTAGAGTAAGAGCACCACTGGGGGAATACCCCCAGGTAGAATATCCATTCCAACAATTGGAAATGGACTTCATTGACCTATCTCGAAGTGAGGGAAAGAAGTGGTGTTTAATAATAGATAAATATATTAAATGGGTAGAAGCGTTCCCAACTTACTTGGCGGACACGATTATGGTAGCTAAAATATTAGGTCCAGATATTATCCCTAGAGTTGGTTTACTAGGATCTATTTCTTTAAACAACCGATTACATTTTAGCTAATCAGGTAGACCATATAGAATTCCCAAATTGGGTGGACCAGAGCAAGCAGATATAGAAATAGAACATACCCTAGCAGAACACATGAGAATGTTGTTTGTTAACCACACCCGTATGTCAAAGCTTTTGTGTCCTAAAGGCGAGTTAAAGAAGAAGGTGATTCCCTCGATCCAACCGGGAGACTGGGTGTGGATTCAATCCTTGAGGATAAAAGACTGGAAGCAGCCCCGTTGGGAAGGCCCATACCATACCACTGTTAACCATCGCCTTTGCCATTAGAATAGCGGAGAGAGCTACTTAGGTCCACGTTACCCACTGCAAAAAGATAGGAACACATACAAACATTGTTGAACACACACAGAGTTAGGGGGCAGAACCGAGTACTAATAGGGTCCGGGGGTTACCCCCCTAACAAAGATTCCCTTTCCTGACCTATCATCACTGTGTGTGCTCATAGAGGTGTGAGTATGGGGTGGTTCCTTGCAGACCGACTAAGGGCAGGAGAGGGTTGGCGGTTTTTGGGAATATTAGGGACTCTGAGCTGCATCATAGTCTTGGTAATCTTTCTGATACATCCAGATCCACCACCTTCCGGTACTAATTATACGACGCCGTTGTCATTGATAAGAAGTAAAAGACAAACTATTTAACACACTGACCATCAAGGACGAGTGACTTACAGAATAGGAGTCAAAGAAGGTCAAGATGTAGGATTTAAGGTAAATATTAAACAATTCCCTAGGAAAGCAGACAACTGTACAGGGATTGGATTGGCCAGATTGAGATACTCGGCCAACCCACCTCGGTTCACTTTAACTCCTGATGAGTACCAGTGTTATAGATACAAGAATGGCACCGAGAACTTAGATGATTTTAATGGATGTAAGTCTGATAGTTAATGTGACTGACTTTGGAAGCACAGGAGAAAATTCTTAACCTCACAGCACCTATAACTGCTGTATGGTTGGCTTGTACCAGCAAAGGACGCATACGACAGAAACTACCAAAAGGGTGGTTAGGTACTTGCGCCCCAGTGCTATTGGTCCAACCAGTTAGAGTTGGTCATCAGAGGCCAGTTATAGGAGGCCAAAGTAGGCACAGGAGGAGTTTTGACCAGGATGGGAGTAGCCCTGTCTAGATGAATGCTATTGGCATCCCCAGGGGAGTTCCAGATGAATACAAAGCTATGAATCAAATAGGTGAAGGCTTTACCACTACGTTATTTTGGTGGTTGACAATAAATAAAAATGTGGATTGGATTAATTACATCTATTATAATCAACAGAAATTCATGAATGACACCGGGGATGCAGTTATCTGACCAATTATCCGCCACCTCCCTCATGACCTGGCAAAATAGGCTGGCTCTCGATATGTTATTGGCAGAAAAGGGCGGGGTATGTAGAATGATAGGGGTTCATTGCTGCACGTTTATTCCTAACAACACATCACCAGATGGGACAGTTACAAGAGCTCTAGCAGGGTTAACGGCTCTAAGTGAAGAATGGGCTGAGAACTCAGGGGTTAATACATCTGTGACAGGGTGGTTCGATGAAATGTTTGGTAAATGGAAAACTATAGTAGCTACCATTTTGGGGGATGCTATTGTTTGTATGGGTATGCTCGTATTATGTGGTTGTTGTCTTATTCCCTGTGTTCGAGGCTTGGTGAGCAAGGCGTTGGTGAATGCAGTGACTCAGCAGATGTTGAGGTACGGACCTATTCCAGACTCCGACCAATGGGMTGAGGCCTGGTGGACACTGATGATCCCTTCGATGCCGATAATTTACAATTAGAAAAAACTTTTCTTAGTTCTAACGTGTGAAGGTTATAGTGAAAATCTCAAAAGGAAGAGTTATAACTGGAAGTAGAAATATAAATATACCCAGGTGAGGTGAAATAGACGTTGTAAATACATTTATGGGTGTGATGATGTGATTTTTTTAATAAACAAATGTTGTATCAAGATGTAATATTTAGTCAAAGGGTGGATTGATAGAATAATTTGTATGTTTAAGATAATGACTAAAGTATTCCACCCTGAAACCATATAATTGTATGAAATGAGTCATAATTCAATAATGTGTGTGACTAGGCCATTGTGTTACTATTTTGCAATATGAGCTGGGTATAGTTGAGACATCCAAGGCCAACTGAACTGTCGACTTGTGAGAACTCTGAAACCAATAACAGGAAAGAGGCCTCCCCAACCTAGGTAGGGGAGTAACTGTTAGAAAGAGCTAGGCTTGCAGAAGATAATGAGAAACTATGTGTTAGTATTGTTGAAAAATACAGCCCACCTAAAGAGAGGTGGAGTTTCTACTGATGTGAGTTCATGTGTTGTGTTGTGTTGTGTGGTGTGTGTGTGTGTGTGTGTGTGTGTGTTGTGTGTGTGTGTGTGTTGTGTGGTGTGTGTTGTGTGTGTGTGTGTGTGTGTGTGTGTGTGTGTGTGTGTGTGTGTGTGTTGTGTGTGTGTGTTGGTGTGTGTGTGTGTGTGTGTTGTGTGTGTGTTATAAAAAGATTGTGTTCTCATTTTGAAGTGAGAGCGCTCTCTGAATAAAGTATTGATCTATTGCAGAATCTGAGATTTTGTCTAATTCTTTATTAACCAGAGATTTACGACCTCTGGGGAATAGACAAAGCTTGAGTGTTAGTTGAGTTCAACCATTGGGATAAAAATTCTCGTGWCAGTCTATAAACCAGATAAAGTCAAACAAGTTTAGAGAAGGCAAAGAGATAGCTAAGGGTTGTGATTGCACAATTGTCATACATTGAATTTTGCAGAGAGCATGTGAGAAATAGGTGAATCCAAAACGTGATAATAAGCCTCAAAGGCAACCGTGACACCTGCATTCAACTTTGCATCTGTAAAATAAAAACCCTTTATGCTGAATAGACCATGGATAAAATTGTAACTTGCGTTTCAGCGGGAGACTTGTCTGATTTCTTCGAGATCATCACCTGTCTACTCGAGTCCTGCGAAACAGGATGGTCCACTCAAATGGAACAGGCTGAAATCTGTCAACTCCTGTCTCACTTCCTCATTCCACAATTCCTCATTCCTCATGCCGCTAGATTTCCCGCTGTAAATTATGGCTTTTTCCTAAACCATTTAATAACGAATCTATAAACATATTAAGTTATTGTTTCAACGTGAAGCATTTGCAGGTTCTCTGAAAGTATTGTATTACTGAGAGCTATTGAATTATGAGAAACTACATGTGCATGTACCTTTTATCTAAAGGGAAAGTGAAAGTGACATGTCAATGAAACGTTTAGAATTTGTTTAAATCCTGGCTCTTTATTCCAATGATTTAATGTCCCTTCTAATAGGTCTCAGTCAGTGGCGACTCGTCGTTCATGGCAGGTGGGGCAGAGACACACATTTTCTGCAAAAAAATACAATAAAAATAAATAAATGTTATTTTGGTGTCACATATCAGTTTGAAAACAATGTAAAAATATATATATATCATTGAGTTAATAAAGCTGCACACAAACATGGTCTCATTTTTGTTTTCTTGAGTAAGGCAGCTCCAAAATACAGTGTTTCAGCCTAGCTCAGTGCTTTCTGTGGTGGTGGTGCAAGCCAGTAGAAAATACGTAGTGTTTAAGGGTAGTGCCAGAAAATTCTAGCCCCTTGGGTGCTGCCATAGAGTTACATTAGAAGTGCCCATACAATAAGGCTCAAGGTCATTGGCCACAGATAAAATGATGTGAAATCACTTTATATGTACAGTAGCTTTGATTGAACTGATCATGTCAACATCATACTTTCAAAATCTTAGCTAGCAGTCATCATCATGAATTAAGTCGACAATCTACTGGTAAATCCTTTTGAATCTTTGTCATATGAAGAGAAATAATGAAGAGAAATTATAGATAAAACGTATTGGTGCTCATCGGCCATTGGACATAAACATTACACAACAAGTTGGAAATCACAAATTCAACAATGAGTGGTTTGGAAGGAATCAGTGACGGTGGCTAACTGCAAGCATTGCAAAGCAATCACTATCCTGCTATTCAGTGGAGTGGCAGTGTCGTCCCAAATCTGGGATTAAGGGGCTCTTTTCCAAGTTTAAAATGATTAACATTCAACATTGGCTATGCTGTCAATGAAGCATGATTTGTGCTGCGCTCAAAACAACTGTTAACTCGGAACTGCAAAACTTGACTTCAGTGAGTTCAAGACAACTGGGAAATCGGGAATAAACGAGATCCGACTGGGAAAATACATTTTGAATGGTCATCCACTCGGAAATGTAAATCTGTTCTCTTTCGAGAGCTATGACCTGAAGATCAATTAAATCATCATGATTCAAAAAAATATATTTTTCAGAGTTCCCAGTTGTTTTGAAAGCGCCATAAATCCAGAGAATGCCAGACTTTGATGACAACATTTTCCCACAAAGGACCACCACGCCACTTTCCTGTTCAAGTGAGCACAGTACAACAAGGTGAGTCCAAAAATGAATTGTATGCTGCTGCATAAATGCTGTAATATTCCAGTGAGATATGTCTATTGTAACTAAGAAAGTAATAATAAGTGTATGTTGTGTAGTAACATGTTAGTAGGCCATATGCCTCACCCTAATAATTTGGCATATTGACCTCTCTTAATTGTGCCTACTCTTCTGACTTGGTGGTGCACATGTAGCCTATAACCTGTTTTAGAGAAATGTAATCATTGAATATTGTAAGAGCTTTCATTGTCAGCTTATATGCCCCCCTTATTTATCCTACAGTTCTGACTTGGTGTACAGGGTGAACACTGTAAGAGCGGCACATGTTCTGAATTCTGTTGCTGTACATTTCAAAAGTGCTAAACAAATAGTTATATTGACTACGTCCATCCTAGCTCGCTCATTAATGTCTTAATCCCCTCATGCCATAGTTTGTACATCTCAATTGTCATTAGAAACCACATTTGTTTAAAACTTCTTGTGAATAGGGGGGCGCTGTTTTCACTTTGGGAAAAAATCGTGCCCAAATTAAACGGCCTCGTACTCTGTTCTAGATCATACAATATGCATATTATTATTACTATTGGATAGAAAACACTCTGAAGTTTCTAAAACTGTTTGAATTATATCTGTGAGTAAAACAGAACTCATTTGGCAGCAAACTTCCATACAGGAAGTTTGAAAACGAGGGTCTGTGTCAGGGCCTGCCTATTCAACTGGCTTTTATTTATCGATCTGTATGCACTTCATACGCCTTCCACTAGATGTCAACAGGCAGTAGAAGGTTGAATCGGGTGTCTAGCTTGATGTGAGGCCGAATAAGAGCTTTTGGAGTGGCAGGTCAGCTCTTTTGTCAGTTTTCGACGGCGCGCGAGGGAGCTCCACATTGTCTTCTGAAAAGCGTTCGGTATACACGGCGAATTGCTCCGGCTCTGATTTTATTTGATACATATGAGAAAAACATCCTAAAGTAGGATTTTTCAACCGAGTTTGATCCGTTTATTCAACGTTTATTGGGAATTTTGGAATTTTTTGTTCCATGCGCAAACATTTCTTGGACACGTGAGCTCCACAATGCTAGCCAAAGTTGCTAATTCGACAGAAGAAATGGACATTCTAAAACCAAACAACGATTTATTCTGGAAATAGGACTCCTTGCACTACATTCTGATGGAAGATCAAGAAAGGTAAGAGATTATTTATGATGTTATTTCGTATTTTTGTGGTAAATGTTGGCTCCAACAAGGCGGAGAATATGTGAGCGCTGTCTCACAATACTGCATGCTGTATGTTCTACTAAAGTTATTTTTAAAAATCTAACACAGCGGTTRCATTAAGAACCAGTGTATCTTTCATTTGCTGTACAACATGTATTTTTTAGTAAAGTTTATGATGAGTTCTTTGATTAGATTAGGTGACTGTCCAAAATATCTCCGGAGATTTTGGTGAATTGTTGCTACGTATTCACAATGTATAACCACGATTTGCAGCTCTAAATATGCACATTTTCGAACAAAACATAAATGTATTGTATAACATGATGTTATAAGACTGTCATCTGATGAAGTTGTCCAAAGGTTAGTGATTAATTTTATCTCTATTTCTGGGTTTTGTGAAAGCTACCTATGCGGTGGAAACATGGTGAAAACATGTCGTTGTGTGTTTGGCTATTGTGGTTAGCTAATATAAATACATATTGTGTTTTCGCTGTAAAACATTTTAAAAATCGGAAATGATGGTTGGATTCACAAGATGTTTATCTTTCATTTGCTGTACACCATGTATTTATGTATTTCACGTTGCTCTCTGTAATTATTCTGGCTGCTTTGGTGCTATTTGTGATGGTGGCTGCAATGTAAAACTACGATTTGTAGCTCTAAATATGCACATTTTCGAACAAAACATAAATGTATTGTATAACATGATGTTATAAGACTGTCATCTGATGAAGTTTTTCAAAGGATAGTGATTAATTTTATCTCTATTTGTGGGTTTTGTGAGAGCTACCTTTGCGGTGGAAACATGGTGAAAACATGGCGTTGTGTGTTTGGCTATTGTGGTTAGCTAATATAAATACATATTGTGTTTTCGCTGTAAAACATTTTAAAAATCGGAAATGATGGTTGGATTCACAAGATGTTTATCTTTCATTTGCTGTATTGGACTTGTGATTTCATGAAATTATATTATATGATATCCCTGTCCCGTTAGGCTAGGCTATGCTAGTCAGCTTTTTTGATGAGGAGGATCCCGGATCCGGGAGAGAGAAGCGGTAGAGCTTTGCAAGTCAGCCATATTAGCACTTTTTTATTTTGAAAGGCACTAAATGAGGCTGAATAAACTGTTTTGCTGCCAGACCAGGCTCCGCTGATAGCCAGGTGTAGAAAATATTTTGGGACAGCTTTATGTAGGCCCTAACAGTATGTGGGCACCGTTTGTCACCGTTATAGTACACTTAATGTATTGTTTAGTGTTGTGTTGTGTAGTGACCTTTTGTTATTTTTTGGCCTACCAAGATTTACATGCTAAAATTGCCACAGCTCTCAGTTAACAGTAAAACAAACAGTAAACCTCTGTTTCTGACAGAGGCATAATAATGAAGACTAGTTTATCTGATCAATTTCGTATCAATGTGGCAATATTAGGGGGATGTCTATAGCTTTATAAGAGTACAAAATGTATCCGATTACAATAATTATAACCATTGGGGTATTTGTAGGTTTAGTTGAGGTTTAGAGTTTAGTGAATAATTTGCCACAAATATAATGCTTTTAGTTTTCTAAACATTAAGGACTAACTTATTTCTTGCCACCCATTCTGAAACTGAATGCAGCTATTTGTTAAGTGTTGCAGTGATTTCACTTGCTGTGGTAGCTGATGGCATGATTTGTGTTAATGTTTACAAAGCACTTATCAAGGAGCGTGCCCCTCCACAACAACCCAGTGGCATACTGAAAAGGTCTTCACTGCTGACCTATGTGGGTGGAAGTCACACATTTTCAAATAAAAGAAGCAAGCTATAAATCAAACTAAACATTGTAGTCCAGTCTTTTGAATGAACATATGCATATCTTTCAATCAAATAAATAACAGTAAGATCATATGACCACGATTCAACTTGTGAAAAGCCTTACAGTCGAATGAAATGTACACCTCACATGTAATGCATTGAAGTGTAAGTCRAATCTAAGCTAGTCTAAATGGTCCATGTCCACTAGGGCTGATGTCGGGCGATGAAACAACRGAAGCAATTCATTTTCAATGGAAGACAATCGATGAGAAGCAAAGTGGGCGGGGGGACCGTTGGACGATGCGAACATGACATGGGAACATTATGCAAATACTCTGCGATATCGCAGTGCAATTAACCAATCGTAGCTCACTATAGCTTACAGTCTGAAATGGCACCCTACCCCTGGTGGCCTGCGGACCGAATTTGTCCCACAGGGGGTTTATATGGCCCCTTAGGGTACCATTTGCATCTGAAATGGCAACCTTTTCCCCATAAAGTGCACTACTTAGGGTGTCATTTTGAACACGAACATAGTCTTCAACAATTTTCCAGTTAAAACCATCAGTTAGAATATTCTGTCCTGCACTGAGGAAATCTAACAGTTAAGGGGGAGGAGTGTGTGAGCCTAGAGAGGGGTCAAATTCCTCTGACAAGAAGGGGGCGGGATTGGATAAAAAATAACGGGGCACACAAAGAGTTTAGGGGCGTTGGTGGTTTTGTTATGAATTTCGTCAAGGAAGTCAAAAGTAGACTATTTTAAAGATTATCGAAGGTTTCAGAGATCTTAATAACATCCAACAGTTATGGCAGGTAAAACAAATATCATTGCATTGCATGGTTAGTAAAAACAAGACAATCTGGACTCTGATCTGCATGTTTGCATTAAAAACAAACACAATCTTTTTTGGGCCTTCCTCTGACACGTCTTAGGGTGTCATTTTGAACACAACAATTTGCCAGTAAAAAACATCAGTTAGAATGTATTGTCCTGCACTGAGGAAATCTAACAGTTAAGAACTTTTGTATGTGAACTTTTGCATGTCAACAGCAATCTGTGTAATATGCTCTTCCCAAAGAACATTTAAATCTATTCAATCAATTGGATTGAATTACAGTAGGTTCAACAGTCTATTGCAAGACTGTTTACTCAAATGTTCTTTTCAGATGAAGAGGCCGTGCCCGGTGCAGAGGGTCCTCTTGTCGCAGTGACTTTTCAGAAAACTGCTCACAAAAAACAGAAGTACCTGGAGTCTGAACCCAAAGCATTGGGGGTAAAACATCCTGAGCAAATAAATGAAGTGTTGTCTGTGTAGTCTGGCAATCCATTTAAATGTCACTATAATGTATTATGATTTATGAAATGTTATTTAATGTTATTTAATATGTAGCTCATTTTACTTTACCTCTCTCTGTTCCTCTTCTCAGGTGGCTCAGATTGCTCTCAGTGTATTCTACATAAGTTCTGTCATTGTCATGTTCACCAACAGCATGACCATGTTGGTTGAAGATTTAACACATGTCATTGGATCAGTGTTTGTGAGTGACCACCATACATGTGCCCCCTGCACTCACTTGATTGATATTAAAAGACAAGCAAATGAAAGAGTTGAGTGTTGAGACTATGAGTTTGACGTGACATTTACTGTTGTACTCTCTTCAGGTGATCATAGCTGGTAGTTTGGCCATAGCTGCACAGAATCTCCATCTTCCCACTGTAAGTTATGCAATTTGTAGGCGTACATGTTCTTTGAGAAAACAAGTGAGATATACTGTATCAGTGGCATTTATTCTGCTCTCAGTTGCTCTCCTCTCCTCCTTCTGTCTCAGCTGAAGGCCTGTCTGGGGATGCAGGTAGTGGCCTGTGTAGCATCAGCGTTCAACTTGATCGTCTCTGTGTCAAACTTGGCTGGACACAGATATGGTTATGGCTGCTGGAAATACGTTGAAATCAACAGCACTGATCACAACAATACTTGCTATTCAATCACTGTGAGTATGTACAGACAATATGTCAGTATGTGTTGGAAATATTTCAATGTAAATGGATATGGAGAAAGAGGATGTTCAAACTGTGATGCTCAGATTACATGTTATAGTGGGCTGAGATTGAGAATGTCCTATCAAATGTTACAAGCAAATATTACTTATCAAATGTGTAAAGAGGCAAATATGTCATACAATAGGAAAAAACATGAAACAAAGTACACATTGCTCCAATTCTTGTCAACAGGATTCTACTGCACATTACTTTGCTGAGTTGGTCCTGATACATACTGCTCTCATCGCTATCTCTGTCACGCTGGCTGCCTACTGCTGCAAGGTGGTCAACTGCTGCTCCCCGGGACAACGAATGGTGAGTCAGTGTAGAAATGGAACCTCTAGAATCAGAAACGGACTGGCCATAGGTCAATTCTGGCAAATGCCAGACGGATCCATTGGCCAGTGAGCCAGTCTAAATTGGGGTTTTATCACAGAATTATCATGATTTGGCTTATGATGGGAACAAAAAGGGAAAGAAAATGATCCAGTGAGTTGTAAATGCCCAGGCTAATTTCTAGTCCCGTGCAGTCCATGCCTTCCTAGAACCTTCCTTGAAATGCGAAGTTCGGTTGGAGGCCAACCAATACTATGCTTGTGGTGTGTCTAGAATGAGCTGAGTGGCCTTTTCTCATCGTTTCAAATATTGTATTTGACCAGATACCGAACAGGTCATCTGAATTATCATCAGTGGTTGAATGTTGTTTTAACATGACGGTTCTAATATCTTAATTGAGTGTGTGAGTTCTCTCTTCTAGCCGGTGATCACAGTCCAAGTCCCTCCTGCTCAGCAATGAGGAAAGATTCTGTGTGAGGACCAATCAAGACAAGAGATCCAACCCTACTAACCAACCACCAAAAACATGTTATTCTTCCATCAACAAAAATATTGTAGTCCTATATGTCTACACATACAATGAGTGCACAAAACTTTAAGAACACTGTGCCTCCCACAGTTGTGTAAAGTTGGCTGGATGTCCTTTAGATGGTGGACCATTCTTGATACACACGGGAAACAATTTAGTGTGAAAAACCCAGCAGCGCAGCAGTTCTTGAGACAAACCGGTGCCCATTCACTCTCTGAACGGTAYACATACACAAAACATGTCTCAATTGTCTCAAGGCTTAAAAATCCTTCTTGAACCTGTCTCCTTCCCTTCATTTACACTGACTTAAGTGGATTTAACAAGTGATATCAATAAGGGATCATTGCTTTCACCTGGATTAATCTGGTCAACCTATGTCATATAATGAACAGGTGTTCATAATGTTTTGTGCACTCAGTGTAAGTCACGCTGATGGATTTCTTTATGTAATTAAAAACTCTTTGACATGATGTAGCCTAATGTGAGTTACATGTTTAGGGGTCCTAGCAGGTGCAGGAACCCTATTGTTCTGTTCGTGTTCTTGTTATATTTCCTGGGTCTTCCTCCTTTTGGTCAATATCTCCACAAGCGATTGTTAAAAAGTTGATCATTGGAGGGTTTATAAATGGCTTACAATTCACCAATAAAGTATACCCATCAATTTATATTACAATGCCGCCCCTTTTTGGCTAACAGAGAACTACAATTCCGCTAGATATGAAGTGCCCATTTCTCCTAATCCATTTGTAGATGGTAGACTTAGAGTAATGGTAAATGGATAACTATAGTGTTATGAAGGGTTAGAGGTAAGAGGTACAGGGGCAAGCGTACAGCTACAAAGTCTTATACAAAGCCTAAAGAGCTGAATGAAATCCAAGAGATGAATAAACAGACACATTATTACAGTGATTATATGGATGAGGGCTCGATTCAATCAGATTCACGTTAGCCGTCACTCGTATATCTGGTGTTTTGACGGTGTTGGAGGGGGGACCTGTCAAATTTAGACCTGTCAAATCCACAAGCAGCTCCAGGTGTGGTGACACTGATGGTTTCTCAGAACKGATGGCTTGTACAGTTGTGGCGAGAGTACAGCATTTTAGCTAAGCCTAACCCTTTTCCAAACCTTAACCTAATTATCCTAACCTGCTAATTTAATTCTCCTAACATGTTACTTTAATTCTCCTCCTACTATACAGCCAGTCATTTTTGTGCTTAATCAGAATAACATAGACCCAGCACAATGATCTAAGAGCTGGGGTGTGCAAAACCCTGCATGCTTTCTGTCACACATCCTAAACAATTTCCTGCCTTGAAAATGTTTTGAAATGCATAACCTGGTCAAACGAACCATAAAAACAACAAGGTAATAGGATTGGTGGACAGTAGTTGACATGTTGTTGTTTAGGATATTAGCTTTTATTTGTTCCATCCAAAGAGCAAAATAGATAGATAGGTAAGACTTGACTTCCTGGTTTTCTGAGGTTTGTCTGAAACTTTGCTGTTCCTGTGTGTCGACAGCTGTAGAGGAAGTTACAGGACCTTCCTTTAATGTCTCCCCTTAGAGAAATAATGTGTTGGTGGATGATCATGGAGTTGAGGAAAATAAACCTAGAGCACCAGTTGACTGTAGTTTATCAGTCCTCTGTTCATTATGAGTAGGTAACAACAGGGCAACAACAACCTGACTCTGACTCCTATCAACCTGCCTCATTAGATGGATACAGGCTGCATCTCAAATGTACCCTATATAGAACATTACTTGGGGTGCCATCTTCATCCAAAATTGTACCATTTTCCCTATATAATGCACTACTTAGGGTGTCATTTTGAACACAGACATAGTCTACGACAATTTTCAAGTCAAAACCATCAGTTAGATTTTCCTGTCCTGCACTTCTGAAATCTAACAGTTAAGGGGGAGGAGTGTGTGAGCCTAGAGAGGGGTCAAATTCCTCTGACAAGAAGGGGGCGGGATTGGATAAAAAATAACGGGGGACACAAAGAGTTTAGGGGCGTTGGTGGTTATGTTGTGAATTTCGTCAAGGAAGTCAAAAGTAGACTATTTTAAAGATTATCGAAGGTTTCAGAGATCTTAATAACATCCAACAGTTATGGCAGGTAAAACAAATATCATTGCATTGCATGGTTAGTAAAAACAAGACAATCTGGACTCTGATCTGAACATGCTTGCTTTAAAAATGCTTGCTTTAGAAATAAAAACAATCTCATACCAGAACATTTGCATGTGAACAGAAATCRTCTCAATATGCTGCTCCCAAAAAACCATTGCAGTAGGTTCAGCAGTCTATTGCTCGACAGTTACCCGAATGCTCTTTTCAGATGAAGAGGCTGTTCCTGGCGCAGAGGGTCCACTTGTCGCAGTGACATTTCAGAGGAATCCTCACCAAAAACAGAAGTACCTGGAGTCTCAACCCAAAGCACTGGGGGTAAAACATCACGTTCGTCGTATGAATCGGACCAAGGCGCAGCGTGGTATGCGTACATTCTTTATTATAATAAGAATGAAAACTGAACAAACTAACCAAAATAACAAAACGACACGTGAAGCTATACAAAACGAATGCTGACAGGCAACTACACATAGACAAGAACCCACGAACCAAAGGGAAAATGGCTACATAAACATTATCCCCAATCAGAGACAACGATAAACAGCTGCCTCTGATTGGGTACCATATCAGGCCACCATAGACATACAAATCACCTAGACCTACAAAAACCCTAGACATACAAAAAACCCTAAACAATACAAAAACTAACGTACCCACCCTAGTCACACCCTGACCTAACCAAAATATAAAGAAAACAGAGATATCTCAGGTCAGGGCGTGACACCTGCGTTGTCTTGGCTGTGTGCTTAGGGTCATTGTCCTGTTGGAAGGTGAACCTTTGCCCCAGTCTGAGGTTCTGAGCGCTCTGGAGCAGTTTTTTTTAATCAAAGATCTCTCTGTACTTTGCTCCGTACATATTTCCATCAATCCTGACTAGTCTCCCAGTCCCTGCCACTAAAAAACATCCCCACAGCATGATGCTGCCATCACCATGCTTCACCGTAGGGATGGTGCAAGCATTTCTCCAGACGTGAAGCTTGGCATTCAGGCCAAAAAGTTCAATCTTGATTTCATCAGACCTGAGAATCTTGTTTCTCATGGTCTGAGTCCTTCAGGTGCCTTTTTTGCAAACTCCGAGCGGGCTCTCATGTGCCTTTTACTGAGGAATGGCTTCTGTCTGGCCACCATAAAGGCCTGACTGGTGGAGTGCTGCAGAGATGGTTATCCTTCTGGAAGGTTCTCCTATCTTCACAGAGGAACTCTGGAGCTCTATCAGAGTGACCATYGCGTTCTTGGTCACCTCCCTGACCAAGGCCCTGCTCCCCCGATTGCTCAGTTTAGCCGGGTGGCCAGCTCTAGGCAGATTCTTGGTGGATCCAAACTTATTCCATTTAAGAATGGAGGCCATTGTGCTCTTGGGGACCTTCAATGCTGCAGAAATATTTTGGAACCCTTCCCCAGATCTGTGCCTTGACACAATCCTGTCTCAGAGCTCAACAGACAATTCCTTCGACCTCATGGCTTGGTTTTTGCTCTGACATGCACTATACACTGTGGGACTTTATATATGATTTGGAAAGTGTGTGCTTTCCAAATCATGTCCAATCAATTGAATTTACCACAGGTCAAGTTGTAGAAACATCAAGTATGATCAATGGAAACAGCATGCATCTGAGCTCAATTTCGAGTCTCATACCAAAGGGTCTGAATACTTATGTAAATAGGATATTTACATTTTTTCTATTTGTATATACATTTGCAAAAATGTCTAAAAACCTGTTTTAGTTTTTCCATTATGGGTTATTGTGTGTAGATTGATGAGGGAAAACATTTATTTAATCAATTTTAGAATATGGCTGTGACGTAACAAAATGTGGAAAAAGTCAAGAGGTCTGAATATTTTCCGAATGCACTGTAAATGCTAAAGTGATGCTGATATTAGATGTTAGAGACGGCTGATATTGAGAATGTCCTATGAAATGCTATATGCAAATATGACTTATTGGATGTGTAGAGGCAAATACACAATATATATAAAAGTACAGTATGTACCCCATCAAATTAGTGGATTCGGCTATTTCGGCCAGACCCATTGCTGACAGCTGAATAAAATCGAGCACACAGGCATGCAATCTCCATAGACAAACATTGGCAGTAGAATGGCTTTACTGAAGAGCTCAGTGACTTTCAATGTTGCACCGTCATAGGATGCCACTTTCGAAGTCAGTTTGTCTCATTTCTGCCCTCTTAAACTGTCCGTCAACTGTAAGTGCTGTTAATTTGAAGTGGAAATATCTTGGAGCAAAAACGGCTCAGCCGCAAAGTGGTAGGCCACACAAGCTCACAGAACGGGACCTCCGAGTGCTGAAGCACATAGTTGGTAAAAATGGTCTGTCTTCAGTTGCAACACTCACTGCAGAGTTCCAAACTGCCCCTGGAAGCAACTCAGCATGAGAACTGTTCATCGGGAACTTCATAAAATGAGTTTCCATGGCGAGCATCCGCACACAAGCCTCAGATCGCTATGTACAATGTCAAGCGTCGGCTGGAGTGGTGTAAAGCTCACCGCCGTTGGATTCTGGAGCATTGGAAACGCGTTCTCTGGAGTGATGAATCACGCTGGACGATGGACGAATTTGGGTTTGGTGGATGCCAGGAGAACGCTACCTGCCCCAATGCATAGTGTTAACTATAATGTTTAGTGGAGGAGGAATAATAGTCTGGGTCTGTTTTTCATTGTTTGGGCTAGGCCCCTTAGTACCAGTGAAGCGACATTTAACACTACAGCATACAATTACATTCTAGATGATTCTGTTCTTCCAACTTTGTGTCGAAAGTTTGGGGAAAGCCCTTTTCTATTTCAGCATGACAATGCCCTCATGCACAAAGCAAGGTCCATACAGAAATGGTTTGTTGAAATCGGTGTGTAAGAACTTGACTGTCCTGCACAAAGCCCTGACCTCAACCCCATCTAACTCCTTTGGGATGAATTGGAACGCCGACTGCAAGTCATGCCTAATCGCCTAACATCAGTGCACGACCTCACTAATGCTCTTGTGGCTGAATGGATGCAAATCCTTGCAGCAATATTCCAACATCTAGTTGAAAGCCTTCCCAGAAGAGTGGAGGCTGTTATAGCAGCAAAGGGGGGACCAACTCCATATTAATACCTATGATTTGGAATGAGGTATCCACATACTTTTGGTCATGTAGTGTATGTCATACAATGGGAAAGAAAACATGAAAGAAAGTACACAATACTCCAATTCTTGTCAACAGAATTCTGTTATACATTACTTTGCTGAGTTGGTCCTGATACAAACTGCTCTCATCGCTATCTCTGTCACGCTGGCTGCCTACTGCTGTAAGGTGGTCAACTGCTGCTCCCCAACGAATGGTGAGTCAGTGTAGAAATGAATCCTCTAGAATCAGAAACAGACTGGCCATAGTCAGATCTGGAAAATGCCAGACGGGTCCATTGGCAAATAGGCCAGTCTAAATTGGGGTTTTAGTGTAGAATTTTCATGATTTGGTTTATGATGAGGACAAGGGGATTTTTTCCCTCCAATTTCATGCAGTCCATCCCTGCTTACAACATACATCACCTTGAAATGCAAAGTTTGGTTGGAGACCTACCAATACTATGCGTGTGGTGTGTCTAGAATGGGCTGAGGGGCCTTTTCTCACCATTCAAATATTGTATTTGATCAGATAATCTGAATTATCATCAGTAATGGAATGTTGTTATAACATGACTGTTATAATGTCTTAATTGAGTGTGTGAGTTCTCTCTTCTAGCCGGTGACAAAGGTCCAAGTCCCTCCTGCTCAGCAATGAGGAGAGATGCCGTGTGAGGACCTATTAAGACATGCAATCCAACCCCCTAACCAACCAGCAAAAAACATTATACTTGTCTTATACTTCCATCAACTGACATATTATAGGCCTATATGCCTACACATATGTCAGACCGATGGATTTGTTATTTTTATTAAAAACTGCTTGGAATGATGTAGCCTAATGTGAGTTATATTTTAATAGGGGTCCTAGCAGGTTGGTGGAACTGTGATGGAAAACATTTTGTTGGTGCTTTTCTATTTACCAATTTCTGTGTTCTATGTTTGTGCTTTCTATAAACCAATTTCTGTGTTCATGCAAGTGACTGATTAAACTAATCCTCACTATCAGTATCTGCAATTGGCAGTATGCCCAGAACCTTGTTTAGAGAAAGGGAAATCCCAGTTTCAAGGTCTCAGCTTAGAGAGAAGAAGCTTTGTGAGGTATTGGTCTGTCACATGCATGACCCAGTATTGGTTGTCACATGAATGAAGCTAACATTAATTATGAATGATGTATAAGCTAAATCATGCAAATATAACTTGTCAGTATATAAGGGAACTAACGGGACTGCCCGTTAGAGCTCACTTCAGACCGGTACTTTATGCATCTAAGTTTGACTGTGACCTCTCCAGCTTGCTGACAATAAAGAGTGATTCATTTATAATTGACTTTGAGTGTCCATGTGTAAGAATTTACACAACAGAACCCCTACATTATGATCTATGGAGGGTTTCTAAATGGCTTACAAGTTATCAATAAAGGATATCCATAGGGGGTTTGAACAGGCTGTGTGGGTTAGAGCATGGTCTTTTCAACACCAGGGGGTCGGAGTTGATTCCCACATGGGCCACATACTGAATGTAAGTATCACTGGCAATTGTAATATAAGTAGCTTTAGATACAGTGCCTTCGGAAAGTATTCAGACTCCTTGACTTTTTCCACATTTTGTTATGTTATAGCCTTATTCTAAAAAAATTGCAAACATTTCTAATAACCTGTTTTTGCTTTTGTCATTACGGGGTATTGTATGTAGACTGCGGAATATTTGTATTTTATTTTATCCATTTTAGAATTAGGCTGTAATGTAACGAAATGTGGAAAAAGTCAAGGGGTCTGAATACTTTCTAAAGGCACTGTCACGTTCTGACCCTAGTTCTTTTGTTAGTTCTTTGTTTTAGTATGGTCAGGGAGTGAGTTGGGTGGGTTGTCTATGTTCCGTTTTCTATGTTGTGTTTTGCGTTTGGCCTGGTATGGTTCTCAATCAGAGGCAGGTGTCGTTAGTTGTCTCTGATTGAGAATCATTCTTAGGTAGCCTTTTCCCACTTGTTTATTTTCTGTGTCTGTGTGTTCCACACGGAACAGTTTCGGTTGGTTATTTCACGTGTTGTTTATTGTTTTGTTTCAGTGTTCGATTGTTTTAATAAAGAGCATGAACACGTACCACGTTGCGCATTGGTCCTCCGATCCTTACTACTCCTCCTCGTCTGAGGAGGAGGAAGACAGCAGTTACAGGCACTGTATATGTCACTGGCAATTGTAATATAAGTAGCTTTAGATAAAAGCGTCTACCRATGACCATATCATTATCATATGGTATCACAATGTAAAGAACCCAATTCAATATCATTCCCATTATTTCAATGTGCAAATACGGTGGAAAAAGTAGAAGTAGCTGGAACGTAAAAGTTATTGAATTGTTTCTATTCAGTGAGCAACTAGCTCTCACAGTCCATGTTTCTCAAACTTCAAATTTCGAAGTTGCTGCAAATGTCAAATGTATAAGTATTTAATGTTAAATTTAGCCATTAACTCCAAATTTGTAAGGTTAGGTATCAGGTTTCAGGTAAGACCCAAGTACAGACTGTGTTGAAGTAACAATGTTTATTGCAACAACAGGGGAAGGCAAATGACAGGTCAAGGCAGGCAGGGGTTGATAATCCAGAGTAGCGGAAAAGGTACAGGACGGCAGGCAGGCTCAGGGTCGCTGGTTAACTTGAACAAACCAGACGAACTCGCGCAGACAGAGAAAACACAGGTATAAATACCCATTTTACATTTACATTTTAAGTCATTTAGCAGACGCTMTTATCCAGAGCGACTTACAAGTACATACATTCATACTTTTTTTTATTTTATTTTTTATTTTTTATTTTTTGTACTGGCCCCCCGTGGGAAACGAACCCACAACCCTGGCGTTGCAAGCGCCATGCTCTACCAACTGAGCCACACGGGGCCCTTGGGATAAGTGGCAGTCAGACATGGTTTTAACTCTAGACACGGGAAAGGTAGGAAAAATATGGAGGTATGAGGCAACAGAGGACGAACAGCAGAGGGGCTAATGATCTTGAAAGGTCTCAGCTTCTGGGGTAGTAGCCGTGGCACTATAGCGGTGGGCCAGCGCCTCAGGCTTGACCTCCTTAGATACCGGTCGGTGCTGCGGAAGCGAAGTGGCCCGGACCTTACTGAACCCCTCCCGGAGGTCCTGGTACTCTACGGAGCTGGCGGAGAGGTCCGGGGAAATTTCCAAGCCCCCAGGAAGATGTCTCGGGGCAGGTAGAGCTGACTCCAGGCAATGAGTGTGGCAGGACGGGCTCCAGCCCACAATGGCGCCAGTAGCCCAGTCAGTGGAGGGATTGTGTTGCTGGAGCCAAGATAATCCCAATACCACGGGAACCTGTGGAGACTCAACCAGCAGGAATTGGATCGTCTGCTGTGGTTCCCCGACACTCATAGGTTGAAGGGGGTGGTCTGGTGGGTGACCCGGCCTATAGAGCGCCCGTCCAGCACTCTAACACCCATGGGAATGGAGAGTGATTGAGTGGGGATGCCCAGTTCGGACGCCAGTATAACGTCCATGAGACTCACATCGGCCCCCGAGTCGATGAGTAACTGGAGAGACTTGGACTAGTTGCCCCACCAYAGGATGGCACGGAGAGGGGGGCGAGCAAGGGGAGATGAACAATTATCTTTAAGGCCCACCAGAGTACTCACTCCTACAAATGAGCTAGGTCTCTTGAAGGGACAGGTAGACACATAATGACTGGCAGTACCGCAATACAAACAACTCTGGATCTGAAGTCTGCATACGCGTTCGGCTGGAGACAGCCTAGCCCTGCCGAGCTGGGCTCGGGAAGAGGTGAATCGGAAGTCTTCGGAGGTCCTTGGAGGGACTGGGGTAAGCCCCGGATCCTCTCGGGGACGTAGACGCCGGGAATTCATCAGATGCTAGGTGGGATCCCTGAGTGAGTGATTGGGACCGCAATCGGACCTCTTCTCCCTCCCTCCCGTAGCAGACCATCGATCCAGATGGTTAAAGTAATGAGTGAGTCGAGATCCGTYGGTAGTTCTCAGGCTGCCAGCTCATCCTTTACCTCCTCCGATAATCTGTGCAGGAACGTGTCAAACAGCTCATCCGGGTTCCAGTTACCATCTGCTGCTAGCGTGCGGAACTCCCCCGCATAGTCGAAAATGGTGTAACTTCCGGCAGCCTCTCCCCCAGACACCGTAACCTAGAAAACTTTTCTCACCTCCGCCACGAATACCTCCAGACTGAGGCAGAAAGCGGATTGTTGCTCCCACACCGCCGTGGCCCAGGCAAGTGCCCTTCTGGACATCAGCGTAATAATGTACGTTATCTTTGAGCGGTCCGAGGGGAACGAAGAAGGCTGCAATACATTGCTAAACTTTTACCCAGAAAGTGAGCAGGAAGATTGCCTTGAAAGACATGGAGTAGCTTTTCAGACCTTTTGCCTCAGCTTTGGCTTTGTTTATCAGGCTGCAGGTAGCAAAAAGCATGTCTAGGGCCTTGATGATAGACGGCAAGTTGCCACTGGTCGGACCGCAGCAATACACGCACTCCATCGCGTGTCTGAAAGACGATTAAGACAGCAGCCAGTCTTTTCCTTGAGAATGGTCCATCGCTCTGGGCTGGCACTGAACAGATTGTAAAGACGATACTTCTGGGCACAACAGAGCTGCATGTACACCCACAAGATTAAGAGTATGGAAGGCACAAGGTGAGTATGTGGCCAGTGGATTATTTTGCAGTATGTGTGCTTAAACTCCCTTCACTTTGTCTGACATACTTGCACCATTGTCATAGCCTTGACCACGA
This sequence comes from Salvelinus sp. IW2-2015, assembly GCF_002910315.2. Classification (NCBI taxonomy): domain Eukaryota; kingdom Metazoa; phylum Chordata; class Actinopteri; order Salmoniformes; family Salmonidae; genus Salvelinus; species Salvelinus sp. IW2-2015. The sequence continues at coordinate 12,937 of NW_019943972.1, read as the reverse complement.
CAATCTGCTGTCAATACCATGCCCTTCCAATGCACTCAAAATCATTTCAGAAATGTCACTGCCTGTCTTTCTAGCACAGTCTTTAAGTTCAAGAAAACGTTCCGTTATTTCTGAACTTTATGTTTGTGTACATATCTCACCAATAATACATTTTGCTCAGTATGGGAAATGTTTGGAGTTACATCACATATAACCGAGTAATAGATTGCATCTTCTCTTTCATAAAGTATTGTTTTCAAAACCCTTTGACCACATATTCCTATGAACTCGTTTTGGCTCTCAGGGCTGAGGTAATGAGTCAGTTGTGCTCACTATTTAGTTTCATTAAATAGTACCCGCAAAACACCAGTCTCAATGTCAACGGTGAAGAGGCGACTCCGGGATGCTGGCCTTCTAGGCAGAGTTCCTCTGTCCAGTGTCTGTGTTCTTTTACCCTTCTTAATCTTTTCTTTTTATTGGTCAGTCTGAGATATGGCTTTTTCTTTGCAACTCTGTCTAGAAGGCCAGCATCCCGGAGTCGCCTCTTCACTGTTGACGTTGAGACTGGTGTTTTGCGGGTACTATTTAATGAAGTTGCCAGTTGAGGACGTGTGAGGCATCTGTTTCTCAAACTAGACACTCTAATGTACTTGTCCTCCTGCTCCGAGGCCTCCCACTCCTCTTTATATTCTGGTTAGAGCCAATTTGCGCTGTTCTGTGAAGGGAGTAGTACACAGCGTTGTACGAGATCTTCAGTTTCTTGGCAAATTCTCGCATGGAATAGCCTTCATTTCTCAGAACAAGAATAGACTGACGAGTTTCAGAAGAAAGTTCTTTGTTTCTGCCCATTTTGAGCCTGTAATCGAACCCACAAATGCTGAAGTTCCAGATACTCAACTAGTCTAAAGGCCAGTTGTATTGCTTCTTTAATCAGTACAACAGTTTTCAGCTGTGCTAACATAATTGCAAAAGGGTTTTCTAATGATCAATTAGCCTTTTAAAATTATAAACTTGGATTAGCTAACACAACGTGCCATTGGAACACAGGAGTGATGGTTGCTGATAATGGGCCTCTCTACGCCTGTATACATATTCCCTTAAAAATCAGCTGTTTCCATCTACAATAGTCATTTACAACATTAAAAATGTCTACACTGTATTTCTGATGAATTTTATGTTATTTTAATGGACAAAAAAGTGTCTTGCGATAAATTACATCCATAGGTTTACAACCAGCTCGGTGGCTGTGTGGGTTAGAGCATGGTGCTGTCAACACTAAGGGGTTGGAGTTGATTCCCACATGGGCCACATACTAAATGTAATTATCACTGGGAATTGTAATATAAGTCACTTCAGTTAAAAGTTTCTACCTATTATCATATGATATCACAGTGTCAAAAACCCAATTAAATATATTTCCCATTATTTCAATATGCATGTATAGTGACAAAGTAGTGGCTGGAACATTAAAGTTGTTCTATTGTTTCTCTTTAATGAGAGCACAACATGAGCCATGTGCCTACATTAATGAAGCGACTCAGAGTAGGACTAATGATCTAGAATCAGTTTAGCCTTTTAGGTCATAATGAATATCAGATTCCATGGACATGGGGACCTGAACTGAGATCAGCACCATAGCAGCACTAAAATGTGGCTATATATGAAGTGCACATCTCTTATAATCCAGATGGTAGATTTGGAGTAATGGTAAATGGATAACTGTAGTGTTATGAGCTAGGGTTAGAGGTAAGCCTGAAAAGCTGTCATCAAGTCCACAAGCGGCTCCCATTGTGGTGACAATGATGGTTTCTTGGAATTTATGTTTTCTACAGTTGAGGCTAAATGGAGTATAGCATTTTAGCTTGGCCTAACCCTAACCCTTTTCCTAACCTTAACATAATTCTCCTAACCTGCCACTATAATCGAGCCACAACCATAGACGTCATCAGTTCCGAGAAACCATCAGTGTCAACACACCGCCAAAACATCAGCTATGAGGGTGACGGCTTGCGAGGGTTTACACTTGATCTGATTGAATCTAGGCCTTAACTGCTGTACATTTGATTTGAAAGGTGAGCATTGTTCATTCAAGAGACTGGACAACAGTTTGAAGTTTGATTTAAAGCTTGCTTGTTTCAGTCTTTGCTTACTTTGATTCAATAATTTTTTTGTGAGTTCCCCTCATACTGACTGCCTCATATTGTAAGAGGACATCACTGCTGGTATTCTGAACCATGGATATAGGAGAGGCCACATCTTCTTTGAAGGTCGTTTTGGGAATGTGTTCCTCAAAAACAAGCTGTTATATAGAGGAAATGTCTAACAACAAAAACAGAATTTGTACCCAAATGATTATTGAGTAGCTAAAGTAGTTTTAAATGCATAATGTGAGGGACCACACATAATTCTGCTAGGTCCTAGGAGATGTGTAGCACAGATTAGGGTGCCAGTCAAATTGTCAAACCCAATAATATATGCTGTAGTGGTCTAATGCAACCACTTGAGGGAACTGTTGTGTAAATTAGAGCACGCTATCTGTTGACGAGACTGGACTGTGAGGCCCCATCTCTTACCGTTTTCCTATGACACATTTTCTTTAGATTCCCCTGACGCTAACCTTTCATCCGTCACTTTCTATTATCTGTAAGCTTCAAACATTCTATAGAACTCAGTCACAGAAATGACTGATGCACAAATTAGCAGATATAGGGATGTTTTCTTCACCCACATCATAATTCTGTTTGCAGGGTTCACTGTGATCATTTAGCCAGTTAATTGTAATTCGTCTAAATTGGGAAATCATTTGACATGAGATGATGATTAATTGACTGTGTTTTGACAACTCATTCTAAATAAAACAGCTCAGGTGGAAATTGTAATGCTGTTTCCTCCAATATCAATAAAATACTAAAATACTAATGAATACTAACAGTATGCAGTGGAGGTGTGGGGGAAATAAATAGTTTAGCCATTGGGAGCATGTATCTATGCATCATGCTCACATGCTGTGTTTCTGATGTAATCTCATAAAAACACAACCATGGAAACAGCAGCATTCTGATTGCTATCTACTCCTCATGCATTCTTTGATCTGAGAAATAAAATACCAGCGGAACATTTTTTKGGGGGGGACTGTCTGTTGTTGTATTATTATTATATTATTATTGTTTCCTCCTSTGTGCCATGATTAGTTCATTGTCTTTTTCATTATGTTCTGAGGGCGAAATCTTCAAAAGTCAGACAAAGGAAGTATGTAATGAAAGACAGACTGGGGTGTATGATTTTAAAGTCAGTTTCTTCCTAAATATGAAAAGGAGGCAATCCTACCACAGGGAGTAGCAGTGTCACACATGCATTGTCTTTATCCAACCAGCACAGCATAGTTATTGCTATATCTAATGTTCTGTGATATGAACTAGGGGTTGTGGCCTGGTCTGAGTCAATTTCAATWAAATTTTACACTGTGCTTTTGTAACCATTCATTTAACCCAGTCTGACCATGGGCATGAATATCTGTGACGATTTAATGAAAAGTTGTTTATTGTGAATTCCTGGATGTGGTACGTACAGATGTTATTGTGTTGTTCATACACAGTCTTTGCATTTTCTAAATGATGCACTGTGACTGTAGACACAGCTTTATGATTTGTGTCAAATTTAGAATTTAGAAAGCAGACAAAATACATCTTGTAGAGTAATATACAGCATTTGGCAGACATCACTGATTTATTTCTTCTTCTCTTATAGCTGAAACCATAACCATTCCAGGAGCAATGATGCGAGCCAAGTCTCTACAGAGTACAGACCATTCCTACTAATTTCCTCCCTCAGTGATGAGGTGATTCTTGGGTCTATATGGGTCTCCAACGGTGCGGGACAACTTCTTGAATCTTGCCCAGACGTATAATAATGTATTTCACAGATATGTTACAGAAAGTCTGACTGTATTGTGTGTCTAATGCTTAAGGGGTGGGTAAAAAATCACAAAATTGTTTGCAATGGAGGGTAATATATCCTGTTAACTCCTGGAGTCTATACAGTCCTGCTGATATCATCTAGGAGCTAATTGTATCTCTCATTCCAATTAGAAATCTCTGAACAAACAAACAGGGAGTCAGATGACAGAAGAGCTAGGATCTAGCTGTCACTGTTATGCTTGTTCTTTAGTGTAAAAAGATAGTAAGGACTAGTGTCTGGGTGCAAATGTCTTGACACACCAGTCACCACCAAGCTCCTATGCTCTGGGTCATTGGTTGTAATGAAAGGCCAAACTGATGTTGATCTGACAATGTGGTGCAGGCCTGTGAGCTCTGCAACCACACTATGTATCCAGCTACGTACAGATCCCTGGACCTGAGCAATGGACCAGTAAAGGGGAATCAAGACAGCGATGGGACTCCAAGTTTCTGTGGTCCTCCAGGTCACCCTGTGAAAGAGAAGGAGAGAGAGGAAGAGGGGGATTTAGAGGGAGATAATGTTCATTTTTCCACAATACCCACAGAGCCCCAGCCAAACCCGACATGGCGGAAATGTTCATCAGCATGTGGTTTATTAGACATTAAAGTAAGGTTCTGCTCCATATGGACTCAATTCAGCTCCCTGAGCTGCACTAAAGCAGCTGCTAAGCACTAAATAACTTAACTCCACACAGCCATTTTAACCTTGATGGCTATGAATAACATAGCACAGCCCAGCCATTGCAGGCCTATGGCAATGAATAATGTAGTTCAGCACAGTCGTTTCATCATCATGCATTTTTCTGCTCTTAAGATATCAAAAACATGTGGTGAGCTTGACGTTAGGCCAGGTGCATCGAGTGTGCACGTAATGTGGTAGAAAAAAATGTAGGCTAGGAGTTGTTTTGAATACTAAGATATTGAAATATAAGATGTGTGATTGTGGATGTGACTTCAAAATAAATCTGGACCGTTCTTGCTTTGTGCTTGGTGTTAGATCAGTCAGACAAGGATAGGACTGGGAGGGTAGAGTTGGTCTATCCATAACCTGATAGGATCAGTCACAGAGACATTCTCTATTTCCTTATCAGTGTTTGGACAGGAATGTACTGTAGGCTCTCTCTGACTGGTACCTATTACTACCTGTCTGTAAATTGGCTCCATGGTTCCTTAGCCATCATCAGTAGCTGTAAATGTCAAGCGGCCATCTTTCTTTTCTTTTCTTTCTCCGAGTGCACTGTGAGGTCAGAGTATGCATCATCATATTAAACTTCATGGACTGCTGAAATTCATTGGTTCTTTAAATCCCTGCACTGAGAACTTGTGGTGTGTTGATAAAAATTCAAACATTAAATACAGTGTAGAGGGTCCTCACTCAAAAAAGAGAGATGAACTCTGCTGAAATTCATGGAAATCTGGAAGACTAAATCAAAGGTGTGTGTGTTAATCAAAATGATAACAGCTTCCCTAGACAGACTAACTAAGCCACCCTAATGAGAGCGAGAGGGGGGATGGAAGATACAGGTGGGTACATTATTCTCCCAGTCAAATTATGGAGAGGTTAATTGGCAACAGGCTTTGCTGTAATAATGGTAAGAATGGRAGACTGGTTTTCTGTCTCTTATTGACTCATATGTTGATAAGATTGGTGTCCAATTAGTCAGTTCTCTCCAAGGCCGGTGAGCGAGGAACTTAAAAGAATAACCTATTTTAAAGGGAACAGAGCAAGGATGTGTGTGTGTGTGTGTGTGGCCGCAAGTGTGGGTGTCAATCGGGATTTAATTGATAGGAAGATTAAAGCTCACATCTGAGARACGAAGGAGCTTTTTTCGGGCGSCAGAAAAGTCRAAAACAGAAGGAGAGTCTGRTCTCCTCTCCAGTGCCTGCCTGCCTGGCCGAGGTTTGGGGTGCGGTGAGCACGGCCGCTCAAGGTTAGCACTGGGGCCCCCGCTGAGCGCCTGCTGTCTGAGATGGGTCCTACTTGTTGGACATTCATTATCAAACTCTGTTTGCTCCTTTCATCTGCAGCACTCTACGTAAACTACAGAGGCACCTTGCAGCTTGACATCTCTCCATTCATGCTGTACCTTTAACAGCATGCTGCCACTTCAAAGAGGAAGAGCTGCCTTTGATGTTGCAAAAAGAAAGAACCTCAATGATCTACTAAAACCAATGCAGCAACTTTTTGGAGGGAGCAGGCTGGCTGCTATTCATCTCCAACTAGCTCACTGTCTTTGAGTTTGAGAAGGGTTCTTCTTCTTAATGTCCAGCCTCTCTTCTGTTCTTCCTGTCCATGGCAAGTCTTTCCTTTGCAGTCCCTTACTTTGCAAGTCCTTCCTTTGCAGATCCAGCAAACACAGAAAACCCAAGTCAGCATTCTTTAGAGACGACACCAGAGCAGGTGGTTAATTCAATGCAAAGGGCTTTATTGGCATGGGAAACATATATTTACATTGCCAAAGCAAGTGAAATAGATAATAAAATATAAAAAATAAACAGTAAACATCACACTCACAAAAATTCCAAAGGAATAGACATTTCAAATGTCATATTGTGTCTATGTACAGTGTCTCTGTCTGTTCCTCCCATAATCGAAGGTCTTACCTTGTCACGCTGCTGTAATCAGATTAGTGTCTCCCCTACAACTTAACCTACACAATTTGATCGTTTAATTGTATTTAAACTTAAACAAACAGTCACAAAGCTGACTATTTCAATCATCATACTCAGTCATAAAATAGTTACTGATTACATGCAATGCCAGCTTGCGGTACATAATATGTGGCTCCAGAATCCAGTAATGATGCCATGTAACAGGAAATACACATGGYGTGYACAGACRCACAYGCACGCRAGCACTCGTCCATCTGGGACCAATCTAAACCAGTTGTTTCCTTTGAATCCAATGTTGCAGTAATTTGCAGTTTTTTCAAAGGATCTGTAAGCTTGTGGAAATGACAAATGTTTTTTTGTTTTTCCTGTTTGTGACAGACGAGGAGCCTTTAAATCTGATGCAGAAATCACAGATATAAAAGGAGAAAGTAGGCGTTCTTCTTGACTGGCTTGCGGCCATCTTTAATCTAAAACATTGCTGGGAAATTGGTCAAAAGGCCAGTTTGTTGGCCATGTGTGTAGACTGAAGAACCTCACTCCTGGGAAGATGGAGCAGGGGGACAGGGCAGGCTGGACTACTAGAGGCTGGGGTTGTGAAGGCTAGGCCGCCCCTTACACCCCTCCCACCAGCCAGCCAACCACACCTCAACACACAGACAACAAGTGCATCTACATTGATTTTCCACTTTGATCTGTGTGCTGAGATCTGTTGATTTTTTCCTTTTCAAATCAAGAGTAATTTCCAATCTAAAAGCGGCAATTACAGTCTGTTGGATATAAAAGGCCTGAAGCTACTGGCACCCTTCATCCACCCAGACACTGAATAATTCACCACAGCAGAGTTCATTAGCAATCAGGCTTCCTCCATTACAAACATATCCTTAGTGGCTGGAAAATCCAATGGCAAGCAAACCTGTGGAAATGTTATTATTACTGTACTGACTGACTGACTGAATCTCCTGGCATGAGAACACCTGGACCATTTAGTTAGTACTGTGACGATTGGGCGCTTACTTTTCAAACTGATTAAACATCCATCATCCTCTTGCATTAAAATATTATGAATTTAGAGAAAAGTGTATTCTGATTGTTTAAAGGCGGAAGACTCATTGTGATTTGAAAACGTTCACATACTGCACCTTTGGTCCAAAGACATTAAGAAATGACTTCACCTCCCTTTCTATGAGTGACAGCTAAGCGTGTGCTCAGAGCTGGAGAACAGGTCCCGGCTATTTAAAAAAAWATATATATATTATTTCACCTTTATTTAACCAGGTAGGCCAGTTGAGAATAAGTTCTCATTTACAACTGCGACCTGGCCAAGATAAAGCAAAGCAGTGCGACACAAACAACAACACAGAGTTACACATGGAATAAACAAACATACAGTCAATAATACAATAGAAAAAGTCTATATACAATGTGTGCAAATGAGGTAGGATAAGGGAGGCAAGGCAATAAATAGGCCATCGTGGCGAAATAATTACAATATAGCAATTAAACACTGGAGTGATAGATGTGCAGAAGATGAGTGTGCAAGTAGAAATACTGGGGTGCAAAGGAGCTAAATAAATCAAATAAATAACAGTATGGGGATGAGGTAGTTGGATGGGCTATTTACAGATGAGCTATGTACAGGTGCAGTGATCTGTGAGCTGCTCTGACAGCTGGTGCTTAAAGCTAGTGAGGGAGATATGAGTCTCTAGCTTCAGTAATTTTTGCAGTTCGTTCCAGTCATTGGCAGCAGAGAACTGGAAGGAAAGGCGGCCGAATGAGGAATTGGCTTTGGGGATGACCWGTGAAACATACCTGCTGGAGCGCGTGCTACGGGTGGGTGCTGCTATGGTGACCAATGAGCTRAGATAAGGTGGGGCTTTACCTAGCGATGACTTATAGATGACCTGGAGCCAGTGGGTTTGGCGACGAATATCAAGCGAGGGCAAGCCAACGAAAGCATACAGGTCGCAGTGGTGGGTGGTATATGGGGCTTTGGTGACAAAACGGATGGCACTGTGATAGACTGCATCCTATTTGCTGAGTAGAGTGTTGGCGGCTATTTTGTAAATGACGTTGCCGAAGTTGAGGATTGGTAGGATGGTCAGTTTTACAAGCATGCTTGTTGTGATATAGGAAGCCAATTCTAGATTTAATTTTGGATTGGAGATGTTTAATGTGAGTCTGGAAGGAGAGTTTACAGTCTAACCAGACACCTATATATTTGTAGTTGTCCACATATTCTAAGTCAGAACCGTCCAGAATAGTGATGCTGGACAGGCGGGCAGGTGTGGGCAGCGATCGGTTAAAGAACCTGACCCTGTCCCAGGCTAATTGCTAACGAGCCGGCTGGTGGATGAGGCTAGGTCAGGCCTAACAGTGATGACCCACGATCAACACTGTAGGATCAGAGATGAGGGGGCGATGCCGCCTCTTCACCACACACACACACCACACACCCACCGAGTGATTACAGGGACGGCTGTTTAATCCATCCAATTGTCATCATCAAATTTTTAACAAGTGAGTCCCGGTGCAAATGTCAACAGACAGTGAAAAGTGATATTCAGTGCCAGTGACTGATTACAGGGGCAGACAGCTTTAACTTTAGCACTTTGTCAGCTCCTTAATTCAATTGAACTTGACATTATTGAAAGTGGCTTATTTTTACCCCTTTCTTTTCTACACATGAAAGGCTGCCACACTAATTAGCCTTTCATTCTTTCTTCTCTCTTTTTTCATGCTCTTGAATCGGCAAAAACCGGCGTATTCCCAATAATTTGCATTATCCTGTGAATCTGGGCTTTGAAGTTCTGAATATGCTGTAAAGAAATAGGGGCCGCACTTATCCGCGCATGGAAAAACATTTCAAAGCCATAAATACGCTGGAACAGATGTACAATGATCATTGGATTTGCTTTTTTCTCTTTGCTCCTTAGTATCTGTAATAGACACCTCGTGTCCTCCTCATCCTTAGCGTTAGCATTCTCGTCATCTACAGAAGCTAGCACCCCACGGCCAATCCGCACTCAAAGCTCTCATGCCTATCTGCTTGGAGACAAAGAGAACGCATTATGGCAGCCTCTCATTTTCCACAATATCATTGCTCTCCTGCTTTTGGCAAACAACAAGATAGCGTTCATTCTCCACCCTCTCCCCAACACCCCTACCTCCTCTCACCCGACTCCCACTCCCATCGCTCAAACAACACACAATCTAAGGCGTTCCACATGTGTATCTTTAAAATAACCGATCTCAGTACTTTTTAAATTGAACTCCGGGGTCAAAAAAAGCAAAAGAGGTTCTCTTGGTATTCACACTGCTCTTGAATTTGAATGAGGACTCAATTCTTTTGCAGGTTCACTTCACCTATTTTGTGGTCCGAGTCCCCTCTGCATATCATTCACATTGCTATGTTTAGAAAGGAACCAAGATCTTTTTCCAACATTCACTCAATGCATTCTGGGTTTTTACAAAGTACAGGACAAGCCATTCCATCAGAATGTGTTATCGGACGGCTAGATATACCTACTTACATTTTGGAAGCTAATAGATTGCATTTAGTTAAAGATGAGACATAATTATAATCAGAAAATAATAACAGAATAAATAGCAGAAGAATACCTGCAGATTTAAAAACCAGTTGAATGTAACTAAATGTATTCTATGTAATTATTTATCATGAGAGCATACTAATGCTGCATATCTAAGAAAGGTTCAAATCTGACTTTTCTGGTAACAAATAGTTATAAATTGCTGAGGTGTAGTCACTTTTGAGGACACAAGCTCAAGTACACCGTGCAAATATGAAATCTGTTATACAATGTATTTCCTATTCAACAAATCTGTATGAATAAGGCTTGACATAACTCGCATACTTTCTAAATATAGTATAATCAAATTATACAATGACTAACTATAAGAGTTCACCTTCCTTATAACTGTAAAATACATATTTGTATATTTAGTGATAGAGAAAATGTGCATATTTTCTAAAGGTCTCTCGATCAAAACATCTGCCCCCATCACTGTGAACATCTCACAGAGCTTTAGCTTGGCTTCCTGACAAACAGAAAGTGTGTTTTGTTTAAAATCTATTCATTATTTTAGATTACTGGCTATAAATCAATCTCTAAATGTGCTACAGTGACAGAACTACTCTTACCTGCTGCGCTGCGGTGTAAGGATTCCAGGCATATGCATTGTTAGTGGCTGTGATGTAGGGTTCAGCCAGGAGTTGATGGACAGTCGTAAGAGCAAATGAAATGGTAGGAGGGACATCCCAGCTTCAAGTGGTGTCAGATTTCACATCCTGCTTTACACAGGCAAGAGAGACATACTCCTGTGTCTGTGACAATCAGGTCTACCGCTTAATGCAAGCCATTTTGATCTACAGTATGGTGTCAACAGATTTATAAGCGAAAACGTTGGTCGGAACCAATACCAGAACGATGCAGGTCCCCAAAACAGGGGACTTTACATTTAAGAGGTATAATGCTGTAATTGAAAATTGTACACCCAATGTAGGCTCGTGCCCCCTTGAGATAGGGTACAAAATACAATACTATGTTGTGATTCTCACCAAATATGTTGTCTTCTTACACTATTCAAACCCCACAATCGAATAAATAGCTTATGAAGCTCTCCGACTAATAGATCACATATTGCAAACAAGAAATCTGAACTAAAAACTTTACACATATTTGGAATTTCTGTGACCAATCGATAATCAATATCCAAAAACCGCACACGTTGTTTGTGGCACCATTGTGAGGGGTTATGGCAGGGGAAACAGTGTTGCAGTAGTCAAGTGGAGGGATAATTGGAGGGGAAACGGTGTTGCAGTAGTCTGGTGTGAGAGGTAATGGCAGGGGAAACGGTGTTGCAGTAGTCAAGTGGAGGGATAATTGGAGGGGAAACGGTGTTGCAGTAGTCTGGTGTGAGAAGTAATGGCAGGGGAAACGGTGTTGCAGTAGTCTAGTGAGTTGAGTGGTTATGGCAGGAGAAACTGTGTTGCAGTAGTCTGTGTAGGTTAGAGGGGAAACGGCCTGTTGCGGTGAGTCTTGTTGACGGGTTCATTGGAGGGAAACGGTGTTGCAGTTTAGCTAGTGTGAGGGTTGTATGGCAGGGGGAAACGGTGTTGCAGTAGTCTAGGTGTGAGGGTTATGGCAGGGGGAAACGATGTGCCATGAGTCTAGTTGCATGGGTTATGGCAGGAAACTGTGTTGCCGTAGTCTAGTGTGAGCGGTTATGCACGGTGAAACTTGCTGTTGCAGTAGTCTAGGTGAGGTCTGTGCAGGAGAAACAGTGTTGCAAGTAGTCTAAGTGTGAAGGGGATATGGCAGGAGAAACAGGTGCAAGCTAGTTCTAGTTGTGAGGTTATGGCAGGTGAAACGGAGGTGTTGCAGGAGTCGGTGTGACGGGATTATGGCAGGAGAAACAGTGTTGCAGTGTCTAGTGTAGGGTTCATTGGCAGGAGAAACAGTCTGTTGGGGGGCCAAAATTTATTTTTTCTGTATTGAGGTATGGCAGGTGAAACTGGTGTTGCAGTAGGTCCAGAGTGAGGGGTTATGGGGCAGGATGAAAACAAGTTGTTGCAGAGATCTAGTGTGAGGGGTAGCAGCTGAAAACTGTGTTGCAGTAGTCTAGTGTGAGGGGTTATGGCAGGGGAAACTGTTTTGCCGTAGTCTAGTGTGAGGGTTATGGCAGGGGGAACTGTGTGCAATCGTCTATGTCGAAGGGGGCTATGGCAGGGGAAAACTGATGTTGCAGTAGTCTCAGTGTGAGGGGTTATGGCAGTGACACTGTGTTGCAGTAGTCTAGTGCTGTGGGTTTTATGGCAGGGTGAAACTGTTGCGTGTCTATGTCTCAGGCTTATGGCAGGGGAAAACCAGTGGGCAGTATCTAGTGTTGGACGGGTTAATGGCAGGTGAAAACTTGCAGTAGTCTAGTGTGGGGTTATGGCAGGAGAAACTGTGTTGCGGAGTCTGTGTGAGGGTCTATGGCAGGAACACTGTGTTGCAGTAGTATATGGTGAGGGGTCTGGGCAGGGAACGCAGTGTTGCAGTAGTTCAGTGTGAGGGTATGCAGGTGAAAACTGTGTCTGCAGCTAGTTAGTGTGAGGTTGACGGCATGAAACTGTGTAGTGCAGTAGTCTAGTTGAGGGTTATGCAGGAGAAACTGGTTGCAGTAGTCTAGTGTGAGGTTATGACAGGAGAAACTGTGTGCAGTAGTCTAGTTGTGAGTTATGGAGCGTGAAAACTGTGTTGCATAGTCTAAGTGTGAGGGTTATGGCAGATGAACTTGTTGCAGTAGTCTAGTGTGAGGGGTTATGTCAGGGCGGAAACTGTGTTTGCAGGATTAGTCTATGTGAGGGGTTACTGGCAGGGAAACTG
>NW_019943971.1:221489-233388 GCF_002910315.2 Salvelinus sp. IW2-2015 | reverse complement strand
CTCGTAATCTACAAACAAGCAGAATATGTTAGGCTTGGTGTTAACTCTATTCCCCACCATGTTGGTGTTCTGTAATCTACAACAAGCAGAATGTTTAGCCTGGTTTAACTCTCATCCCCACCATGTTGTGTCTGTAATTGCTACAACAAGCAGAATTGTCTGGCTGTGTTAACTCATTCACCCACCATTGTTGTGTCTGTAATGCTACAAACCAGCAGAATGTTAGGCTGTGTTTTAACTCTATCCCCACGCATTTGTGTCTGTAATGCTTACAACCAGCCAGAATGTTAGGCTGTGTTTTAACTCTATCCCCACCATGTTTGCTGTAATGCTACAACCAGCAGAATGTTAGGCGTGTTTAACTCTATTCACCCACCATGTTGTGTCTGTAAGCTACAACCAAGCAGAAGGTTAGGCTGCTGTTTAACTCTATCCCCCACCATGTGTGTCTGTAATGCTACAAACAAGCCAGAATGTTAGCCCATGGTTTAAACTCTATCCCCACCATGTTGTGTTCTTTAATGCTACAACAAGCAGAATGTGAGGCGGTGTTTAAACTTAAACCCCACCATGTTGTGTCTGTAATGCTACAACAAGCAGATTTTAGGCTGGTTGAACTCTATCCCCACCATGTTGTGTCTGTAAATGTTACAACAAGCAGAATGCTTAGGCTGTGGTAACTCTGATCCCCACCCATGTTGTGTCTGTAATGCTACAACAAACAGAATGTTACGGCTGTGTTTAACTCTATCCCCACCATGTTGTGGTCTGTAATGCACAACCAGCAGAAATGTTAGCTGGTTTAAACTCTATCCCCACCAGTGTGTCGTGTTAATGCTACAACAAGCAGAATGTTAGGCTGTGTTTAACTCGTCCCCACCATGTTGTGTCGGTAATGCTACAACAAGCAGAATGTTAGCGTGTTTAACTCTATCCCCACCATGTTGGTCTGTAATGCTACAACAAACAGAATGTTAGGCTGTGTTTAAACTCTATCCCCACGCATGTTGTGTCTCTGTTAATGCTACAACAAGCAGAATGTTAAGCTGTGTTTAACTCTATCCCCCACCATTTGTGTCTGTAATCTACAACAAGCAGAAGTTGAGCGCTGTTGGTTAACTCTATCCCCCACCATGTTGTGTCTGTAGATGCTTACAACAAGCAGAATGTTAGGCTGTGGCACTGTTTAACATCTATCCCCACCATGTTGTGTTGTAATGCTACAACAAGCAGAAGTTAAGCGTGTAAAACTCCGATCCCCACCATGTGCTGTCTGTAATGCTAACAAACAGAATCTTAGGCTGTGTTTAACTCTATCCCCCACCATGTTGTTCTGTAATGCTACAACAAGCAGAATTAAGCGTGTAGTTTAACTCTATCCCCACCATGTTGTGTCTGGTAATGCTACAACAAGCAAATGTTAGCTGGTTTAACTCTATCACCCACCATGTGGTGTTTCTTTAATTGCTACAACCAGCAGGAATGTTAGGCCTGCTGTTAAAAACTCATTCCCCACCATGTTGTTGTCTGTTAATGCTACAACCCAGCAGAGTTAGGCAAGTTGTTAACTCTGTCCCCACCATGTTGTGTCTGGTATTGCTACAACCAGCAGAATGTTATCTGTGTTTAACTCTATCCCCACCATGTTGTGTCATGTAATTACAACAAGCAGAAAGTTAGGCTGTGTTAACTCTATCCCCACCATGTTGTGTCTTTGAATTGTTACAACGAAGCAAGAATGTTAGCTGTGTTTAACGATCTATCCCCACCATGTTTGCTGTCTGTAATGCTACAACAAGCAGATGTTAGGCTGTGTTAACTCTTATCCCCACATGTTGTGTCTTTGCTATCTATAAGATATAGTGTATTATCTGTTAGGTTGGAAATCAGGGGTTTCTGTTCACCAAACCGGGTAACTTCTGATGTTAGGCACTATTAAACTGGTTCTGTTTGGGAAAACTGTTGAACAATGGTCAACTGCTGTGGGTAAATCAGGGGGTCACAGGATTTGGGAAATTGGGACAGAGTCAGTTGAGTTGGGGCTGGGCCGAGTTGGGTTGCCTCTCACTCCGAATCCATATTCTCCCCGTCCCTCCGCTCTCCGCCCTCATTAGCCTACCCACCCCGCTTGATGTCATAAAGAGACAGCCAGCGGAGGGTCAAAGCGGCGGCGGGAGGGTTCAATCTAAATGTTCCATCTACCCTGTGGCGTTGACTGTTGCTTGAATACTGTGTTTGGGGTAAAATGAATGACCGGCAATAAAACGGCCATACATCATTCTCTCTGTGACAGAGGGCAGCCCAGCTATCCATAAAAACCTCAGGCTTAAGCTACATGGTAAAACCCAGTGACCCAGACTACGCTAGGGCAAGGCCTAAATATGAAGAGTGGATACTGTAACATGGTGAGCCACGTGTACTGGGGTGTATTCCACTAGGGGACCAAACAGAGCCCAAACAAAAGCCAAACGGATCGAAACAGGAGGACCTATCTGATTTTTCCAATAGAAACTCTCATTTTCATTGCCAAAACGTTTTCTGTTAATGAACCTTATGGTACGGTTAGCTATGGTGAGCACTAATGCAATATACCCCTAAACAAGGAAAAACTCGGCCTTGGTTGTAGATGCAAACTCAGATTTTTTTCTGTCAGATCTCGATGGTCAACTTCAGACCTCAGAAAGGCTTACGGTCTTAAAGTTGAGGCTTTTTATGTGAACTGTGTTGAGGACACCTTCACTGGACCTTCATTAATAGAAATGGCAGCTTTATTGAATCATAGAGGGCACTTACATAGAGAGTTTCAAGTGTATACAGATGTAGATCTTAATTGGGATCACCTCCTGCCAGAATAAACTTTCTTTGCAGATGCAGGAAATGTCAACTTTGTATTGTATTGAGTTTAAAAAAGGCTTCAGTTGTAATTTCTAACTTTTAAGCAACACCTAACAAAAATGTCCAATTAATTATAACATTATTCCTGTTGCTGCAGGATTATTTTGGTTAGAAAAACTGCTCAAAGGGAAGATCCTACCATCTGTTAATGGATTTACTCCTCTCCAGCCCTCTACCTTTCTCCTTCTCTAACTTACGGTAAAACACTTAGAGTAAACGTCTTCATTCACCAAAACCATTCAGAGCTCTACAGACCTCCACAGACCAGCAAACACCTCTTCAGCCACATTTCTTCTTGAATCCCAGCCATAGGAAATACAATTACTAGAACAGCCCTTCCCATTCAATTCAATATCTTAATGGATCGGACTTTATTTCTCTATCAACCCCAACAGCTGTACAGTCTTTGCTGCTGTGTGAACAAAACTAAAAACATTAGTTAGACCAGCCAGGAGAGGCAGAAAGCAGTGCAGAGTTCGTCTCCACAACAAGCCCCTGTCATCTCCATAACAGAACACAGTGATGTAGACTGGTTGTAGTGTGTGGTGTGTAGTGTGTGTGGCTTGGGTGTGTGTGTGTGCTGGGTGCGTATAATAAAATTGTGTTTGTGTGTGTGTTGTGGTGTGTGTGGGTGTGAAATGTGTGTGTGTGTGGTGTGTGGTGGTGCTGCGCATAAGTGGTTTATGTATCCATCATGTGTATGTGTGTGTGTGTGACGCCTCCCCTCTTCACCACTTGCTGATAGTTTCTGCTGGATACTAGGGCTTTGCCCGCGGGGCTACAAACAGACAGGCTTGTAGCTGTGTGTGGGGCAGTAGTACAGTATCGAATGGAGAAACTGTGTTGCATGGTTTGGGGGGTTTAGACTGACTGCTTGAATTCCTTTCCATGCCATTGATAACACGATAGGGTACGATTTCTAATATAACATACATGTAAGGTATTGTACGCTATGTTCAAAAACAAGGGCAAGCATGAAGAGTGGGGAGATGCTGAAAAATTACGTAAGTCAACTTCTCTCTTGATCCTTTCTTCAACCCCCTCTCTCTCGTATCTCTCTTCTCTCATCCCTCTCTTCTCTGCGTTTTTAGTGACTTTAAAGGTTCAGGGTGCTTGGCGGAGGAGGGAGGAGGAAGGAAGCAAGGGACAGAAGAGAACAGATATCAGGGGACCAGAACCTCCCCACCACTCCGTCAAAACAACGACGATGGAGGGAGAAGGAAGGAGGAGTATTAGTAGAGAATGGGGATGAGAGTGGAGAAGTGGAGTGGAAACTCCTCCAATCTCTCCTGTTGTCCCTCCTGTCCTTCAACAACCAGCAGCAGGAGGAGGGATGAGGGTGTGTGTGTGGAATAAGGGAGAGTTTTACATTCTGTCTTGTAATCTCAAACAACAGAGGGAAGAGAGATTACAGGACATGATAGAAACCTCTGTATTTGTAGTCCTCACCCAACATACCTGTTCTCCAGAATCAGTGTCCTCTCCTCTCTCTCACAGCAGCTCAACCCCACCACTGTACCACAACACAGTGGCTGATGTACTAGAGAGAACCCTCAGCCCCACCACTGTCACCACAACACAGTGGCTGATGTACTAGAGAGAACCCTCAGCCCCACCACTGTCACCACAACACAGTGGCCTGATGTACTATAGAGAAACCCTCATGCCCCACCACCTGTACCACAACACAGTGGCTGATGTACTAGAGAGAACCCTCAGCCCACCACTGTCACCACAACACAGTGGCTGATGTACTAGAGAGAACCTCAGCCCACCACTGTCACACAACACAGTGGCTGATGTAACATAAGAGAACCCTCAGCCCACCACTGTCACCAACAACACAGTGGCTATTGTACTAGAGAGAAACCCTCAGCCCCACCACTGTCACCACAACACAGTGACTGATTGTACTATAGAGAACCCTCAGCCCCACCACTGTCACCACAACACAGTGGCTGATGTACTAGAGAGAACCCTCAGCCCCACCACTGTCACCACAACACAGTGGCTGATGTACTATTAGAGAACCCTCAGCCCCCACCACTGTCACCAACAAACACAGTGGCTGATGTACTATAGAAGAACCCTCAGCCCCACCACTGTCACCACAAACACAGTGGTGATGTACTAGAAGAACCCTCAGCCCCACCACTGTCACCACAACACAGTGGCTGATGACTATAGAGAACCCTCAGCCCCACCACTGTCACCACAACACAGTGGCTGATGTACTAGAGAAACCCTCAGCCCACCCACTGTCACACAACACAGTGGCTGACGTACTATAGAGAACCCTCACCCACACAACAGCATGACTGATGTACTAGAGAGAACCCTCAGCCCCACCACTGTCACCACAACACAGTGGCTGATACTAGAGAGAACCCTTCAGCCCCACCACTGCACCACAACACAGTGGCTGATGTACTAGAGAGACCCTCAGCCCCAACTGTCACCACAACACAGTGGCTGATGTACTAGAGAGAACCCTCAGCCCCACCACTGTCACCACAACACAGTGGCTGATGTACTAGAGAGAACCCTCAGCCCCACCACTGTCACACAACACAGTGGCTTCCCCATAGATAGTCTCTCATGAAAGACACTAGTAACCATCGTGCATGGGAGATTACCATATATGAGATTACCCTATGGACCCAGCTCCCTTTCTCATCTTCGTCTTCCTCTTCTCTTCTTTATCTTCCTCAT
Organism: Salvelinus sp. IW2-2015; assembly: GCF_002910315.2. Taxonomy (NCBI): domain Eukaryota; kingdom Metazoa; phylum Chordata; class Actinopteri; order Salmoniformes; family Salmonidae; genus Salvelinus; species Salvelinus sp. IW2-2015. Next base: position 227,781 of record NW_019943971.1, on the reverse strand, counting down.
TACGCTCTCATCTTTCACTCATCTTATTCTTCCCCTCTCTCCTCCTCCCTCCCTCTCCTCCTCCTTCACTCTTCACTAGAATATTATAGTTCTGGACTGACTGAGACATTATATTCAAACCGATGTGGGTGGCACATTGTTTGATTAGTCTATAATAATGTAGTTGTAATCTCTATTGTTAACTTAATCCCTCTGTTATGTTGACTTTTTCATTCCCTCGCTCTCTTTAATTTTCATCCCACTGTAGTTCCAAAATACATAAGAAAGGAAATGCATCATCTGTTGAATGGTAATGTAGAAACACAGAATATCGTGGAACTCTAGAGTGTGAAAATAAACCATTACATTGAAAGGGTCTCGATCAGGGGTTTGGGATGTTTCATTTCAATGAACTTGGCCATTTTTGAAATTATTATTTTTTTTAAATCTTATTTTAACAGGGAAAACAGACTGAGACCTGAGTCTCTTTTACGGCTGTGCCCTGTGTAAACATGTTGACATGTACAGTTTTAGACATACAGACAAGAACATTTCAAACATACACAATTCAACAGAAACAATCACAACAAATCATATTGATCCTCCATAAGCATTTTAAAATGGGCAAGGGACACCAGAGTGTCTAACTTAAGTTGGATCTGCAGTTTGTTCCATGAATAAGGTGCAAAGGAACTGAAGGCAGTCCTACCCAACTCTGTGGAGACCGCAGGAGTCTCTAATGTAATCCACATCTGTGATCTGGTTTTAAAATTTGTACATCTTGTGGAAATTAATGATGATATATATGGCAGGTAGTTTTAAAAGAAGTGCTTTATAAATAAACAAGAGAGCATGTTGCTCTCGCCTCAACAGATAGAGAGACCCAACCCACATGTTGATATAGGAACAGTGATGAGTTCTGTAACTATCACCCGTGATAAACCTGAGTGCACAATGGTAAATAGCATCCAGTGGTTTTAATGTATTTGCCGATGCATGCATTAGATAATCACCATAATCTAAAACGGACATAAAGTAGCCTGCACAATTTTTTTTCTATTTACAGAGGACAGACAAGCCCTGTTTCTGTAAAGGAATCCTATCTTGAATTTGAGCTTTTTTCCCAATTCAGTAACATGTTTTTTAAAAGAAAGCCTATCATCTAACCATACCCCTAAGTATTTATATGCAGAGACCTTATTGATTGAGTACCATCCAAGCTAGTGATTACAAACGTGTTTCTAACTGAGAGTTTAGACTAGAAAAAAAACATGACATTTGTTTTTCTTAGCGTTTAAAAACAAGTTTAAGCTGTAAAAGAGACCCCTGTAGTATCCTAAAATCAGACTCCAACTGCATTAAAGCTTGGTCCGCGTGTGGAGCAATAGAGTACATCACCGTGTCATCTGCATATAAATGGAATTTACAATATCTGACATCATCACCAATGTTGTTTATATAAAGTGAGAACAATAGTGGGCCAATTATTGAACCCTGAGGGACCCCTTTAAGAACTGTAAGGGGTCAGACTTGACCCCATCGACCATGACGGCTTGAGTTCTATCTTTAAGATAGCTCATAAAACCATCGGCAGGCATCAGTGCCCAGTCCTATAGATGACAGCTTACTCAAAAGGATAGCATGGTCTACAGTGTCAAAAGCTTTTGACAAATCTACAAACAACGTTGGAGGTGTAATGGACTTGAATTGGCTGGTGTGGTGTGTTTTGGTTGACCGTAGCTACTAATGGTGGGACTGGAAGCCTTCGGGCTTTGTTTAGCCTAGCACTGACACTCCCTGACTCCTTATGTATGCTTTGACAACTCAATCATACTCTCATTCTCCTTTAATTACACAAGCCTGTGTGTATTGATACAACTCAGGCCTGGATTCAATCAGGATCGAGTGTTAGTCTTAGCGTTAACCAGCGTTGGCCGACAACCACGTAGCAGATGTTTGGAGGTGTTTGGAGGTGGTAACTGCAGTACGAGCTGACATATCGTGTTGGAGGTGTAACTACAGTATGAGCTGACATATCGGTGTTGGAGGTGTAACTGCAGTACGAGCTGACATATCGGTGTTGGAGGTGTAACTGCAGTATGAGCTGACATATCGGTGTTGGAGGTGTAACTGCAGTACGAGCTGACATATCGGTGTTGGAGGTGAACTACAGTATGAGCTGACATATCGGTGTTGGAGGTGTAACTGCAGTACGAGATGACATATCGGTGTTGGAGGTGTAACTACAGTATGAGCTGACATATCGGTGTTGGGGTGTAACTGCAGTACGAGTGACATATCGGTGTTGGAGGTGTACTGCAGTAATAGAGCTGACATATCGGTGTTGGAGGTGTAACTGCAGTATGAGCTGACATATCGTGTTGGAGGTGTAACTGCAGTACAGCTGACATATCGGTGTTGGAGGGTGTAACTCAGTATGAGCTGACATATCGGTGTTGGAGGTGTAACTGCAGTACGCAGCTGACATATCGGTGTTGGAGGTGTAACTGCAGTATGAGCTGACATATCGGTGTTGGAGGTGTAACTGCAGTACGAGCTGACATATCGGTGTTGGAGGTGTAACTACAGTATGAGCTGACATATCGGTGTTGGAGGTGTAACTGCAGTACGAGATGACATATCGGTGTTGGAGGTGTAACTCAGTATGAGCTGACATATCGGTGTTGGAGGTGAACTGCAGTAGAGTGACATATCGGTGTTGGAGGTGTAACTGCAGTATAGCTGACATATCTGGTGTTGAGATGTAACTGCAGTATGAGCTGACATATCCGTGTTGGAGTGTAACTACAGTATGAGCGACATATCGGTGTTGGAGGTGTAACTGCAGTAGAGCTGACATATCAGTGTTGGAGGTGTAACTGCAGTATGAGCTGACATATCGGTGTTGGAGGTGTAACTCAGTATGAGCTGACATATCGTGTTGGAGGTGTAACTGCAGTATGAGCTGACATATCGGTGTTGAGGTGTAACTGCAGTATGAGCTGACATATCGGTGTTGAGGTGTAACTGCAGTATGAGCTGACATATCGTGTTGGAGGTGTAACTGCAGTATGACTGACATATCAGTGTTGGAGGTGTAACTGCAGTATGAGCTGACATATCGGGTTGAGGTGTAACTGCAGTATGAGCTGACATATCGGTGTTGGAGGTGTAACTGCAGTATGAGCTGACATATCGGTGTTGGAGGTGTAACTCAGTATGAGCTGACATATCGGTGTTGGAGTGTAACTGCAGTACGAGCTGACATATCGGTGTTGGAGGTGTAACTCAGTATGAGCTGACATATCGGTGTTGGAGGTGTAAATGCAGTATGAGCTGACATATCGGTTGGAGGTGAACTGCAGTATGAGCTGACATATCGGTGTTGGAGTGTAACTGCAGTACGAGCTGACATATCGGTGTTGGAGTGTGAACTGCAGTATCAGCTGACATATCGCGTGTTGGAGGTGTAACTGCAGTATGAGCTGACATATCGGTGTTGGAGGTGTAACTGCAGTACGAGCTGACATATCGGTTTGGAGGTGTAACTGCAGTATGAGCTGACATATCGGTGTTGGAGGTGTAACTGCAGTAGAGCTGACATATCGGTGTTGGAGGTGAACTGCAGTATAGCTGACATATCGTGTTGGAGGTGTAACTGCAGTATGAGCTGACATATCGGTGTTGGAGGTGTAACTGCAGTACGAGCTGACATATCGTGTTGGAGGTGTAACTGCAGTATGAGCTGACATATCGGTGTTGGAGGTGTAACTGCAGTAGAGCTGACATATCGGTGTTGGAGGTGTAACTGCAGTAAGCTGACATATCGGGTTGGAGGTGTAACTGCAGTATGAGCTGACTAATCGGTGTTGGAGGTGTAACTGCAGTACGAGCTGACATATCGTGTTGGAGGTGTAACTGCAGTATGAGCTGACATACGGTGTTGGAGGTGTAACTGCAGTACAGCGACATATCGGTGTTGGAGGTGTAACTGCAGTATGAGCTGACATATCGGTGTTGGAGGTGTAACTGCAGTATGAGCTGACATATCGGTGTTGGAGGTGTAACTGCAGTATGAGCTGACATATCGTGTTGGAGGTGTAACTACAGTATGAGCTGACATATCGGTGTTGGAGTGTAACTGCAGTATAGCTGACAATACGGTGTTGAGGTGTAACTGCAGTATGAGCTGACATATCGTGTTGGAGGTGTAACTGCAGTACGAGCTGACATATCGGTGTTGGAGGTGTAACTGCAGTATCAGCTGACATATCGGTGTTGGAGTGTAACTGCAGTATGAGCTGACATATCGGTGTTGAGGTGTAACTGCAGTACGAGCTGACATATCGGTGTTGGAGGTGTAACTGCAGTATGAGCTGACATATCGGTGTTGAGGTGTAACTGCAGTACGAGCTACATATCGGGTGTTGGAGTGTAACTGCAGTATGAGCTGACATATCGTGTTGGAGGTGTAACTGCAGTATGAGCTGACATATCGGTGTTGGAGGTGTAACTGCAGTATGAAGCTGACATATCGGTATCGGTGTTGGAGGTGTAACTGCAGTATGAGCTGACATATCGGTGTTGGAGGTGTAACTGCAGTATGAGCTGACATATCGGTGTTGGAGATGTAATTGCAGTATGAGCTGACATATCGGTGTTGGAGATGTAATTGCAGTATGAGCTGACATATCGGTGAGCGGCTGCTCCTATGTGTCACAAATCACTCCCTTCCTTATTATCCATAGTGAGTAGGAAGTTGAAAACGTTAGTAGAAAGTGTAGGCTCTATCCATGTTAGATATAACCCCTCTGAAACGTCAGCCCATTGACGTTAGGCTAATGCATGTTGTCATGTTCATTTGGATGGGGGAAGTTCTGACTATTAGTGTAATGTGAGTGTTTGAACTTGTAACATGGCTGCATGTGATTCGTCGGATTAAAGCCTGGTGTGGTTCTGTTGCATCCAATGGCAGTGTCCGCAATAAGGTCATGCAACAGGCCGCTTGTGGATTTGACAGCTCTAACCGCCAAAACAACCGATATTTTGTCTTTTTACTGTTGTTTTTATTTCTTTACTTACCTATTGTTCACCTCATACCTTTTTAMATKTTTTATTTTATGTTTTATTTTACTTAGAAATTGCTCTGTTGGTTAGTAAGTAAGCGTTTCACTGTAAGGTCTACACCTGTTGTAYTYGGCGCACGTGGCAAATAAACTTTAATTTGATTGAATCTAGCCCTCTATCAACCTCTCAATCGTCAGTCAATCACATCAGTCATCATTATGTAATTTCATTGTTGTCCCTATAGGTGGTGCTATTTACTCAAAGCCAAGGCCAAAGGGTAGAGTGGTGTGTACTTCAGTGGGTTGAAGTTAGTTCTCTCTGTGACAGTGAGGGACAGAACTAAGGATAGGTAAGAATCTGATGGATGGATGCTCCATTGCTAGGACTATGTGCTTGAGTCAAAGTGTGCATAGGACATCACTCATTCATAAAAACACACACACACACACTCACACACTCACACACTCACACACTCACAGCACAGTGGCTGGGAGTAGAACCAGAGGGACCACAAAGACATTTATGGCCAGCCCCGTGGCAGTCACCCCAAACAGGCCCGCCACCACAGAACCGCAGGGGCCTGAAAGAAACGTCCGCTGTTGATTCTGCAGATTAGGTGACGCAATATGGCCACACAAAGACTGCCTTTCTCCTTTCTCAAAGATGTATTTAAGTACTACGGACTTCGCGCTAATGGTGGGAGTTAGTCTGTGTGTTTTTTGAGAGAGAACAGTAAGAGAGAGAGAGGGAGTGACCCTGCCTAAGGCATTGAGCTTCTCAATAGCTTTACAATGCATCAGAATGTGACTTCAGAAGAGGCTTCCTGTAGATGCAAAGAAACAATGAGTGACAAAGTTATTTATTGCAGCCAGGTATCCAGGCCTGAACAGATGGAGTCAGATGACCCAGAACAATGATAAAGGTAAGGACACACATTCCTTTGAGGGATGATATCAGTTATATTTTTTCATAACAGCACGTTGGATGACCATGTTGCATATCCGAGGAGAGTTTTCCAAACTAGCTCCAGACAGAGTCAGCTCATTGAGCCCAGGTACTGTCTGTCTGTACTGTGTGTTCCGGGTATTATGAGCAGAACAGACCAATTGACTGGGAATGAATGGGAATGTTAGCCAACATTTTTCTTTTTTGCAATGCCAGTTCTTGAGAAAACCATTTCTGGGTTATTTGTGAGTGGGTGGTCAGCTTTGGGTCTCTCCTGGGTCCTTGTCTGGTTCCCCTTTAG
>NW_019943971.1:189501-213754 GCF_002910315.2 Salvelinus sp. IW2-2015 | reverse complement strand
CACACACACACACACACACACACACACACACACACACACACACACACACACACACACACACACACACACACACACACACACACACACACACACACTGCCTCTGCTGATTTTAATAGCTGTGGGGGAACCATATCCGCGGAGCTACTTTACTTATCAAGGCTCCGGATTTGTGGATTTTTATCACTGTAATGTGAATATGTTCCCTGGTGGAAACCCTTTGGCAAACCACAAAACATTTGACTCTGATTCTAAAAAGAGACCAGGCCTGACTCACATGTTTAAGTGATTTGAAAAATCAGCCACAAGACGTCAGAGTTTTAGGGGCTTAAAAGTAGAGATGGAGAGGAGGATAGCAATGGAGGGAAGGAGAAGGAAGGAGAGGGAAGGAGATGGCGGGATACTGTTGAAAGATTTTCCCCACATCCCTCCTCTTCTTCACTCCCTTTGTCACTCGCTTCCACTTTTCATCTTTAGCATCCGAGGAAATGGACTATGCTCAGCCTAAACACAGAWAGCCCATCTGTCACTACAACCCTTTGAGGTCGCCACGCCAAGTTRTAACATATAACAACTGTTACCATTGTCCGAGACAAGCAGAGAGAGGCTAGCTACAAGGAACAAGACAAGTGGACTCAAAAAGAAGAATGACATGTCTATGCTACTACAGCTTGTCCTGTTGACAAAACTCTTCACCTAGCCTAACATCCTGCCACGGCCTGTGTTTTCTGCASTTCTACCCCCCTCCCTGGMCCTCCCTCCTCTCCACACTTTTCACCTCTCTCTCAACCTGAGAGACAAGACAAACATCTCTAATGGCTTATGTCTACACTTGGTATGTGAAGTGCTCGACGAGAGAGAGAGAGAGCCCAGAAGACATTGGCGACCTGCCCTTAAAAACTTCCCGAGGCTAAGAAACGAGCTGAAAGCGTTTGGTGGTCTCATGGGAGAAGAGATAGAGAAAAGAGAGGTGGAGGTTAAAAGAGGGGAGCAGGAGGAGGTGAAGACCTGACCCGTAGCTGGAGGCCACATTGCTTAACAACCACCCCAGGGGAAGGTCAAAGGGATGGGCTGGGCCGAGAGGTGAGGGGCTGGGATCCCAGAGTGCACGAGCCCCAGGCTTCACCCGGCCTTTGGTCTGGAGTGGAGGATGCCAAGCAGGCCTTTGGTCTGGAGGAGATGGAGAGATAGGAAGGAACTTCCTGGAACTGCATGGTGGTTAGGCCTGTGGAAGAGGTCTGCTTTTACAAATTAACACACACTAACACACACACACGCACATACACTGTGGGAGCGCAGACTGTGTACAAATTACAGAGGGTGGTAGTCGTTGACCCCTGTCTGAGTAGAGTGGATCCATCTTGATAATGCTGATGACTCACTGTGGTACAGGAAGTGGTTTTAACCAATCAGGACTTTTGATTTGCTCCTAATGCCTGATCAGATAGCCTACAACATATCTGAAATGTGTAGTAATTATTTATACACACAACATAACCTCCTTCTCCTCCCCTTCCAACATACAGTATACACAACTGATTACTTGGTAATGCCATGGAATGGCAGGATATGGGATTACTGATAAAGCACGTTGGGCTCCCCTGAACTTCAGTGAAGAAGATGAGAAAGAGGGATGAAGATGGATGGAAGAGAGAGGACGGAGGAGGAGGACGTAGGACGGAGGGGGGATGGAAGAGGAGGACGGAGGAGGAGGGACGGAGGAGGAGGACGGAGAGGAGGAGGAGAGAGGAGGAGAGAGACGGGGGAGGACGGGGAGGGATAAGGACGGAGAGAGAGGAGGGACAGAGGGAGAAGAAGACATGAAGCAGGCAAGAGGGAGGAGAGGAACAGGAGGAAGGAGACGGAGGAGAAGATGGAAGAGGAGGACGAGAGGAGGGAACGAGGAGGATGAGAGAGTATTGATGGCTAGATCCAAAACAAATCATGGCCAGAGCTTAGGTCCAGGCACGGCATGCAGTGACAGTGTGCATGACGGGACATCAAGGCATTGCACAACAGCTATAGTATAGCTTTACCATAACCCCGATCAGCCCCAGTCACACAGACCACTGGAAATCCCATCAAATCCAGTCATAAATTGAACTGTCTTTATGATATGAACAGGACTCCTTTTCTTTCATTCTCCTGGCTCTCTGCTCTCTCTCTCTCTTCTCTCTCTCTCTCTCTCTCCCTCCACTCACACACACACACACACACACACACACACACACACACACACAACACACCACACACACACACACACACACACACACACACACACACACACACACACACACACACACCACACACACACACACACACACACACACAACACACACACACACACACACACAAACAGGAACTCATGCAGGCACACATGCACACACCTGAGGGTCCAATAACTGAAGCCCATATCTGCTGCCTCCATTTCCTCCTCTTCTCGGTTTCTTTGTTCGTCTGTTCTTCCCTCTTTCATCAGAAATCCCTTACTGTATTGGCAGGATGATGATTTGCTATTGCCAAAGAATTTCAGACACGCATCAGACAGAGATATCAAACAATGGGATATCTTTCCGCTCCTGTCCTCCCCTCTCATTCATCTTCTCGTCCTGTTTTTCTTTCATCCCTTCTTCCAGTGTGTCTGTAGGTACATGTATACTGTATACTGTACGTAGAACAACAGAGATCCTATATGTTCTTGGATATTGCCACTGGAACTTTACCCTAAATGATGACTTCTTCCTTTTCACATGGCACATGGTTTCAATATCAGGCATATCTCTACATTTCTCCCTGTTTCTCTCTCTTCACTCTAACTCTCTATATCTATTTTTATCTATCCTTGACTCTCTCTCTCTCTCTCTCTACTCTTCTCTATCTATCTCTTTCTCTCTCCCTCTTCTCTCTCTCTCTCTCTCTCTCTCTCATCTCTCTCTCTCTCTCTCTCTCTCTCCTCTCTCTGTTCTCTTCTCTCTCTCTCCCTTATGTGTATATGTATTTCTTATTTCTCCTCCCTTTCATTCTCTCTCTACTTTCATTTATCCCTTCTTCTCTCATCACCGATTCAAAACAACATTAAACCAGGAGCCAAGTCAAGTTACCTCAACTTTGGCATCAAGAGCTTTCATATTGGCCAAGCTACCTCTTCCCTTTGTTCCTACGTCTTTTTATTTTGTTCCTCCCCGTTCCTCCCTCCTTCTCCTCCCTACTCCCCCCTCATCCCCCTTTCTCCTCCCCCTTTCTCCCCCCTTCTCCTCCCTACTCCCCCCATCCCCTTTCTCCCCTCCTTTCTCCTTCCTACTCCCCCCCCATCCCTTCTCCTCCCCCTTTCTCCCCCCTCCTGTCGATGAAGAGGATTTTGGAGCTCAGTATACGGGATCAAACAGCAGGACAGAAGTGAAGTGAAGGCAAAAGTGTCTCTCTTCATGTCTCCTCTAAGCTGTGTGTGTGTGAGTGTGTGTGTGGAGCTGTAGTGTCTTTCATGTCTCCCTAATAAGCCTATGGAGATTAAGACACAGAGACATCAGAACTGTAGGAAAGCCTGAGGCTGTATGGGCTTTAGAGACAGGGAGAGGAGAGGAGAGAGGAGGAGGGAGAAATGGAGGAGAGAGAGAGAGGTGGAGAGAGAGAGTGAGATGAGAGAGAGAGAGAGTAGAGAGAGAGGGGAGGGACGGGAGAGAGAGAGAGGGGAGGGGAGGAGAGAGAGAAGAGAAGATGAGAGATGGGAGAGAGGGAAGAGAAGAGAGACAGAGAGGAGGAGAGAGAGACATATAGAGGAGAGAGAGAGACATAGAGAGGTGACAGTACAGAGAGAGAGAGAGAGGAGCGAGAGAAAAGAAAGAAAGAAAGAGAGAAGAGAGGAGAGAGAGAGAAAGAAAGAGAGAGAAAGGAGAGAGAAGAGAGCCTGCAGAGGCACAGAGGAGAGGAGGCTGTTAGCTTGTATGCCTGCAAGCTTTTGTGTGTGTGTGGGGGGGGGGGGGGTGGGGGGGGGGGGGAGGGGGGGGGGGGGGGGGGGGGGGGGGGGGGGGGGGGGGGGGGGGGGGGGGGGGGGGGGGGGGGGGGGGGGGGGGGGGGGGGGGGGGGTGGATGACAGAGCCAAGATGATTGGTGTCCTAGTCTTCCTTGTTGAGGTATGATGCCCCTTCCCCCTTCCTCCCTCCTCTCTCCCCTCTCTCTCGCCCCCCATGTGTGAAAGCGCCTCGGTGGAATCTCGTCTCTGTACGGAGGGCAAGCTGGCACCTGACTGGTGGACAAAGCCAAAGGTCAGGTGTCGCCAGTTAAAGGTCAGAGGTTAAGAGAAGAGCCTCGATGTGGAAGTGGATGAATGAATGGGCAGTACCTTTATATCAATTCATCTTCTTTCCTATTAACTGTATGTTTAAACTGAGGCCCTGCCTCTTTTGCATTGGTATGTGATTCACTGTATCAATACTATGAAATAGTCATAAATAGCAACACATTATCTGAGGTATGCAAGAAATGGACTTGAATCCACATTGACAAGATCCTGCTCTTTCAAGGTTGTGCTCTTAAGATTCTATCTCTACTTTCTCCATCCTTTTTCTCTTTCTTTTCAAGTCAGGGAGATGGAGGAGGACAAAGAGAAGAGGAGGATGTATAGATGTTTATCGTGAGTCTTTCTCTTTTTCACCTGCCTTCTCTTTTGTCCTCTGTGTTGTCAGAGGAAGATGGTTTATGGGTGGTATAGAGCAGAGGACTGTGGGTCTGTTTGATGGGTCGCTGCGCGGCTTWGACTTTTAACTCAACCTTCCTTTGTGAGGACTTCAATGAAGCATGATCACCAGCCTCAGCATTCAGACGGGCACTTTGGTGTCCAGACCGGCAGATGTAGGCTGAGATAGGCCTAGTTAACTCCTGTTCTATTTACAACATCAACAAATATCTCTTGACAGGAAATGGAAAGCATGTAGCTGGATGCAGCAGTTGGATGCAGTCTTTTTTTCTCACGTTTGCATTTCTGAAAGTGTTCACGGAGGATTGATGAACTAGAAGTGTTTGTAGTGACTGAGTAATATAATTCAATACACGTGTAGTGCCTAAAAGAATGCATGCTACCAGACCAGTGTTTGTGAGTGTGTGTGTGTCTATGCTTGTGAATGTGTATGCGGGTGTGTTTGACCATGATCCTCAGTCTAATGATCTTCAACCTTGCATGTCCAATGTGGTCTCAGGGCAATTTGTATTATGCTATAGGTAAATCTGTGACACTCCATTTAGTATGATATGTTAGGTTACATTATGAATGGAATAGCAGTCATACCAAATCGTACGATTTAGAGGACGTATAGTATCATACGTCTTACCCAGTCGTACAATAGCATACGAATTGGAAGTTGTAATTTATCCTACGTCTTGGAGGACGTATAGTATTGCACATCTTTATCTGAGACCAGATCGCTTGTTGCACAGTAACAACAAAGGAGAATTATGGGGTGAATTTATGTTCGCGGTTAAGAGAACTAACGACAAATGTTAGGAGAACTAAAATGACAAAGGTTTGGTGAATTTACCTAGCAGGTTAGGTGAATTGGGTTAGGTGAATAGGGTTAGGTGAATAGGGTTATGTGAATTGGGTTAGGTGCATAGGGTTAGGTGAATAGGGTTAGGTACATAGGGTTAGGTGAATAGGGTTATGTGAATAGGGTTAGGCTGAAATAGCGTGTAGGTGATAGGCGTTAGGTGAAATTGGGTTAGGGATAAGGGTTAGGTGAATAGGGTTAGGTAATAGGTATGAAATAGCGTTAGTGAATTGGTTAGGTGAATAGTGGTTAGTGAATTGGTTAGGTGAATAGGGTTAGGTGAATAGGGTTATGTGAATTAGGGTTAGGTGATAGGTGTGAAGGTTAGGTTGAATAGGTTAGTGAATGGGTTAGTGAATTGGGTTAGGTGAATAGGGGTTAGTGTGAATAGGTTTGAATGTGGTGAATAGGGTTAGGTTGAAGTTAGTGAGGTTAGGTGAATTGGGTTAGGTGAATAGGCGTTAGGTGAATTGGTGTTAGGTGAATAGGTTAGGTGATTAGGATGGTTTAGTGATGGGTAGGATATGGGTTAGCGTGAATAGGGTTTAGGGAATTAGGGTTAGGTGAAGTGTTCGTGAATGGTTTAGGAGGTTCGTAAGGGTTCTGAATTGCGGTTAGGTGAATAGGGTTAGGTGAAAGTGTTAGTTGTGCGGTTAGTGAATTAGCGTTTAGGTGAATGGTTTAGGTTGAATTGCGGTTAGGTGAATAGGTTAGGTGAATAGCTATGTGTGTGGATAGGGTAGGTGAATAGGGTTAGGTGAAATTGCGGTTAGGTAATAGGGTAGGTGAATTGGGTTGTGTTAGAAATGTAGCCATCCTTTACTAGGCTGTGATGACTTTGTAATCAGTTGTTGTGAATAGAAGGTAGCATCCTTTACTAGGCTGCATGACGTGTGTAATCAGTTGTTGGCTGATAGAATGTAGATCCTTTACTAGGCTTTGATGACTTTGTAATCAGTTGTTGGTGATAGAAGGTAGCATCCCTTTACTCAGGCTTCGATTGACTTTGTAATCAGTGTTGGTGATAGCAATGTAGCATCCTTTATAGGCTTGATGACCTTTGTAATCAGTTGTTGGTGAATAGAATGTAGCATCCTTACTAGCTTGATGACCTTTGTATCAGTTTGGTGAATAGAATGTAGCATCCTTTCTCTAGGCTTGGATGCTGTGTGTAATCAGTTGTTGGTGTGATAGAAAGATAGATCCTTCTAGGCCTGATACTTGTATCTGGCGATATTTGATCTTAGGCTTGATGACGTTGTAATCAGTTTTTGGTGATAGAAATGTAGCATCCTTACTAGGCTTGACTACGTTGTAATCAGTTGTTGGTGATAGAATGTAGCATCCTTACTAGGTCTTGATACGTTGTAAATCAGTTGTTGGTGGATAGAATGTAGCATCCTTTACTAGGCGTGTTGGAACGGTTGTAACAGTTGTTGTGATAGCAATGAGCATTCCTTTACAGGTCTGATGACGTTGTAATCAGTTGTTGGTGATAGAACTGTTACTCCTTTACTAGGCTTATGAGTTGTAATCTAGCTGTGGATGAATGTGCTTTATATCGGACGTTGAATCATTCTGGGTGATAGAATGTAGTCCCTTATAGCTTGATGACGTTGTAATCAGTTGTTTGGTGATAGAATGTAGTCATCCTTTTACTAGCCTTGATGATGTTGTAATCAGTTGTTAGGTGATTAGAAGCATGTAGCATCCTTTACGTAGGCTGGTGATGACGTTGTAATCAGTTGTTGGTGTTAGAACTTGTAGCCATCCTCTTACTAGGCTGTATGACTTTGTAATCAGTTGTTTGGTGATAGAAGTGTAGCATCCTTTCCTCGGCGTTGCATTGACTGATTGTAATCAGTTGTTGGTGTTAGAATGTTAGCATCCTTTACTAGCTGATGACGCGTCGTACATGTTGTGATAGAATGTAGCATCCTTTACAGGCTTGATGACGATGTGTAATAACGTTGTTGGTTCGATAGAATGTAGCTCCTTTACTAGGCTTTGATGACTTGTGTAAATCAGTTGGTGGTGATAGAGTCTAGCATCCTTTACTAGGCTTGATTGATCGTGTGTAATCAGTTGTTGGTGTTAGAATGTAGCATCCTTCACTAGGCTTGATGACGTAGGTTCACAATAATGACCAAACACTCAAATGCAAACGCTTTATTCACCTCCTAATCCTCTCTCCGCTTGTTCTTCCTCCTCCCTCTTACGTTCTCTCTATCATGCAGTATCATGTCACCGTGCAGCATGGTACTGAGTGACAGACTGACCTGATTCCCCTCCCACGCTCCAACCGCTGTTCTTCTAATCCCTTCCCTTCATTACAAATGGAAATGGGTTTGTTGGACCCATTCATATTTTATGTKGGGGGTCCATCCCCATGTTTAAATTTGACAATATAAGCTATTCAATGTACAGATGTAGGATCTTAATTTGATCACTCTTTTCTTGCTGAGAATTGTCCTGCAACACAGGAAATGCAGATGAGCTTCATGATTTACATAAATTCACTGAAAACCCACACTAACATCATTGCACTTCTCATSTAACCTTTTTTTCTGGCCAGATAAAACCCTAACCACCGATCAAGCAACGTCATGGACTAAACGTTAAAATCCTCTTGCTGCACGATTATTTTGCTGCGACAATACTGGTCAAATGAAGTTCCTACATATAGTATGTACTCTTTATGATCTGCAGTAAACGTTCATTATAGTTGAAAAGTATATGGGTTTAACATGGACTTTCCTAATGGTGGTATTAGCTAGGAGTTAGCAGAACTCAGACTGCTTGCGTCCCAAATGGCCCTACGTGCACCGGTCTAAAGTAGTGCGCTATACAGGGAATAGGTTGCCATTTGGGACAGACACTGGCTCTTAATGGCGTTTGAAGATAATGAAAATGCACCATCRAGGATTAGAGCCAGAGAACAGAGTAAACTGGACCGTTAACGACTACAATAACTGTTAATAGACTTTGCTTACTGTCCCTCTCACACACGCTGAACCACTCAATCTGCAACACAGGCAGCAGCAGCAAATAGTTTAGAGAGGAAGCTGGAGATGTGAGAACCGGCTGGACTGGTATAACTGAGAATGTTAGGTCGTGTTATGTAATGTTAAGTAATTCAGTGTTACACACACACGCACGGCACGCAACGCCACGCACGCCCACGCAGCACGCAGCACGCACGCCACGCACCCCAAAAAACGCACGCACCGCACGCACGCCACACTACACACACACACACACACACACACACACACACACACACACACACACACACACACACACACACACACACACACACACAACACCCCAGCTGTTTGAGTGACCGGACGCACGCAGATCAATCACAAAGCACTTAGCGACCTACAGACGGAGACTCCTATTCTCTACCTTGTCTCCCTGTTGACTCCCATTCACACATGACTAACACGTCTCTCTTTGTCTGTCTAAAACAAACTCACTGGCAGGGTATTTTCACACTCTTCACTGGACAACTAAAGACAATGATTTTTGTGATGATGGACTGATGGAGACCGTGATGGGTGTAGAAGTTTGAAGGGGGTGGTGTGTGTGTGTGTGTGTGTGTGTGTGTGTGTGTGTGTGTGTTGTGTGTGTGTGTGTGTGTGTGTGTGTGTGTGTGTGTGTGTGTGTGTGTGTGTGTGTGTGTTGTGTGTGTGTGTGTGTGTGAGAGAGAGGGGGGGGTATAGGGTTGTGTGTGTGTGTGTGTGTGTGTGTGTGTGTGTGTGTGTGTGTGTGTGTGTGTGTGTGTGTGTGTGTGTGTGTGTTGTGTGTGTGTGGTGTGTGTGGTGTGTGTGTGTGTGTGTGTGTGTGTGTGTGAGAGAGGGGGGGGTATAGGTTGTGTGTGTGTGTGTGTGGTGTGTGTGTGTGTGTGTGTGTGTGGTGTGTGTGTGTGTGGTGTTGTGTGTGGGTGTGTGTGTGTGTGTGTGTGTGTGTGTGTGTGTGTGTGTGTGTGTGTGTTGTGAGTGACATATAGATGACAGCAGGAAGGCTTCTTATAGTGTGGGGGGGCAGTCAGGAGGTTAAAGGGGAGCTTTAAAAGCTTTAAGGACGCTGAATAATAGTAACAGGGAGGGAGAGTGGGGTAGAGGTGTAAGGGTAATGGGGTTGGGTTGGGGAGGAGTGAGGGGGGGGTTCATTTGATAGCGATCAAGCAGCAATTCCCCTGAGGGTCCTTCTGTGACTCTTTGAACAACCCCTCCTCCTCTCATCCACCTCCCCTCCACCCTCCTCTCCTCTTTCTCACTCCCCACTACCCATCTTTCTCCAGGCCCAAACCCTGCTGCTTCCTATTGTGTCTTGGAGTAAGCTTAAACACAAGTCTAAGATCACCATGCGCAATGCCAAGCGCCAGCTGAGTTGTGTAAAGCTCGCTGCCATTGGAGTGAGAACACCATCTGGCAGTCCGCGGACGAATCTGGGTTTGGCGGATGCCAGGAGAACACTACCTGCACGAATGCATAGTTCCTACTGTAAAGTTTGGTGGAGAAGAAATAATGGTCTGGGACTGTTTTTCATGGTTCGGTCTAGCCCCTTATTGCAGTGAAGGGAACGTCTAACAGCATACAATGACATTCTAGATGATTATGTGCTTCCAACTTTGTGGCAACAGTTTGCGGAAGGCACTTTCCTGTTTCAGCATGACAATGCCCACGTGCACAAAGCGAGGTCCATACAGAAATGGTTTGTTGAGATCGGTGTGGAAGAACTTGACTGTCCTGCACAGAGCCCTGACCTCAACCCCATTGAAAACCTTTGGGATGAATTGGAACGCCGACTGCAAGCCAGGCCTAATCACCCAACATCAGTGCCCAACCTCACTAAAACTCTTGTGGCTGAATGGAAGCAAGTCCCCAAAGCAATGTTCCAGCATCTAGTGGAAGCCTTCCCAGAAGAGTGGAGGCTGTTATAGCAGCAAAGGGGTGACCAACTCCATATCAATGCACATGATTTTGGAATGAGATGTTTAACGGGCAGATGTCCACATACTTTTGGTCTGTACATTACGATTTCCAATTCGTACAATATGTTACGAATTTGCAAGTGCTTAAGATCCCGGAATGCATCTTTAAGGTTAGGGTCAGGGTTAAGGGTTAAAGGTTTGGTTAAGGTCAAGTTTAGATTTTAATTAGTGGTTTTGAAGGTCAGCAGTGTCCTTATAGAGTCTCCCTGCCTTTGGCCCAGAGACAAAGCGAGACATTTCATAGGCTTCTTTTTTCTGGTTCATATACAGTCAATGAGCTAAGTAGACCAGACCCAGTTGCTATGACAACTGGTGCCTATGGGAGAACCATCCCTTAAGTAGAATGGAACTGTGACCATTTCTTCCAATGGTAAACATCCTTTATGGGATATAGTCAATTTATTCACCATGGCCCTCCAGGCAGGAAGAAGGAGAAGAAGAGACGCAAACACAGGAAATKAGTAAACAAAAGAGGATGAGTTGATTTGTTATGGTGGGTTAGGATGAGGCATATTACCAAAGATAGATAAATAAGTAGATAAATGAAGATGTCTCACGGAGGCTGTTTAACATAGAAAGAAATGGTCACAGTTCCGGTCTGCTTAAGGGATGGCTCTCCCATAGGCACCAATGCATTAGCAGCTGGGTCTGGTCTGCTTAGTTCATTGAATGTACATGAATCAGAAACAAGGAGCAAGTGAGATATCCCGCTTCCTCTTCCRTCTCTGATAATACTGCAGCATCCATTCACTTTCTGTTACATACTGCGGTATTCCAGTGGTGTGTCTGGTGGTGGGAACATTGAGAGAGTGAGTGGGAATCACCCGGCAGTGGGAGGTAGATGTGTTTATCTGGTAAGATGATCAGACATAAAGAACCACAGTATGATACACGGGGAGAAGACCTGTTTACTTTTAATCATGGTAGAGAGAGGGGAGGAGAGGAGAGAGGCTAGGGAGGGAGGAGAGGAGAGAAGAGGAGAGGGGAGGAGAGGAGAGAAGAGGAGAGGGGAGGAGATGAGGAGAGAAGAGGAGAGGGGAGGAGATGAGGAGAGAAGGGGAGAGGGGAGAGCACAGAGAAGAGAGGGGAGAGAAGAGAGCAGAAGAGAGGAAAGGAGATGAGAATCTGAGAGAGGAGAGGAGAATCTGAGAGAGGAGAGGAGAGGGGAATCTGAGAGAGGAGAGAGAGGGGAGAAGACACTATGAAAACCTGTTGCTCTCATGTCATGATATTGGGGGCATGGGGGGGATGTCTCTCTCTCTCCTTCCTTCACTCCCYCTCTCAACCCAAGTTGACATCCCTAACACTCAACCCTGACCTTTACCCTGACCCTAAGGGCTGAGTCACTGAGGTAGTGGACAACAGCTTCTTTTGATTGGTTAAGACAGAACAGGGTGCTGTAAGTGATATTGTTTGCTCAATTCATGATGTTGTGGTGATGTGGTGATGTGGTCATGTGGTCATGTGGTCTTGATGTGTTGGTCTTGTGGTATTATGGCTTCTTTGGTCATGGTCTTGTCCCATGGTCTTGCAGATTGAAAAGCTAAGTGTTTTTTTTGTAATATAAATGGAAGCTGTGATTCCAGAACATGTTTTCAGAACATTCCAATTTCCTGGATGTGAATCAACACCTAAAGCACTTTGTAATGACGCCGTTATGACTTGTTTGGATTCCATTATTTATTATCTTACATTTKTATCTATTTCTGTCTCGTGTATTAATGCTTAGATGTAATGATATAACCATTTCTATCGTYGTCTGATCCTGGGCTCGATAAAATATCCTTCTATTAGTTGGACATAGGCCATATTTGGACAGTGCATGGCTATGGAGGCTGTCGATACACAAAGACAAAACATACAACCAATGATGCATATAAACCCTGAAGTACTGATGCTATGTATTGACCAATGAGAAGCTGGCCATATTGGCACGCCCCAGTAGGAGCAGAGGAAGGAWTGGAATTCTACTGTATTTCAAWTCAATGTTTCAAGGACAAAATTAAATGTAATTCAATATTATTTTGTTGTAGTGGGGACAGCAACATTAGAACTTTCAAAAAACTATATTTTAAGGAAAAATGTTTTATACAGTGCATTGCAAAAGTATTCATCCCCTTTGCGTATTTCCTATTTTGTTGAATTACAACCTGTAATTTGAATGGATTTTCTTTGGATTTCATGTAATGGACATACACAAAATAGTCCAAATTGCTGAAGTGAAAAAATAAAATAAAAATTGTTTCAAAAAATTATAAAAAATAAAAAAATGGTGGCTGCATATGTATTCACCCCCTTTGCTATGAAGCCCCTAAATAAGATCTGGTTCAACCAATTACCTTCAGAAGTCACATAATTAGTTAAATAAAGTTCACCTGTGTGCAATCTAAGTGTCACATGAATATATACACCTGTTCTGAAAGGCCCCAGAGTGCAACACCACTAAGCAAGGGGTACCACCAAGCAAGTGGCACCATAAAGACCAAGGAGCTCTCCAAACAGGTCAGGGACAAAGTTGTGGAGAAGTACAGATCGGGGTTGGGTTATAAGAAAACATCAGAAACTTTTAACATCCCACAGATCACCATTAAATCCATTATTAAAAAATGGAAAGAATATGGGACCACAACAAACCTGCCAAGAGAGGGCTGCCCACCAAAACTCACGGACCAGGAGGGCATTAATCAGAGGCAACAAAGAGACCAAAGATAACCCTGAAGGAGCTGCAAAGCTCCACAGCGGAGATTGGAGTATCTGTCCATAGGACCACTTTAAACCGTACACTCCACAGAGTTGGSCTTTACGGAAGAGTGGCTAGAAAAACCCATTGCTTAAAGAAAAAAATAAGCAAACACGTTTGGTGTTCGCCAAAAGGCATGTGGGAGACTCCCCAAACATATGGAAAAAGGTACTCTGGTCAGATGAGACTAAAATGTAGCTTTTTGGCCATCAAGGAAAATGCTATGTCTGGCGCAAACCCAACACCTCTCATCACCCCGAGAACACCATCCCCACAGTGAAGCATGGTGGTGGCAGCATCATGCTGTGGGGATGTTTTTCATCGGCAGGGACTGGGAAACTGGTCAGAATTGAAGGAATGATGGATACAGGGAAATTCTTGAGGGAAACCTGTTTCAGTCTTCCAGAGATTTGAGAATGGGACGGAGGTTCACCTTCCAGCAGGACACTGAACCTAAGCATACTGCTAAAGCAATACCCGAGTGGTTTAAGGGGAAACATTTAAATGTCTTGGAATGGCCTAGTCAAAGCCCAGACCTCAATCKAATTGAGAATCTGTGGTRTGACTTAAAGATTGCTGTACACCAGCRGAACCCATCCAAGTTGAAGGAGCTGGAGCAGTTTTGTCTTGARGAATGGGCAAAAATCCCAGTGGCTAGATGTGCCAAGCTTATAGAGACATACCCCAAGAGACTTGCAGCTGTAATTGCTGCAAAAGGTGKCTCTACAAAGTATTGACTTTGGGGGGGTGAATAGTTAYGCACGCTCAAGTTTTCAGTTTTTTTGTCTTATTTCTTGCTTGTTTCACAATAAAAAATATTTTGCATCTTCAAAGTAGTAGGCATGTTGTGTAAATCAAATGATACAACCCCCCAAAAATACTAAGGTCTTGGGTTCAATTCTTGTAGGGATCACCTACACATACTTAAAAAGCACTGTATAAATAAAGGAAACGGCAACATAAAGTGGCTTAATAGGGCGTTGGGCACCACGAGCCAGAACAGATTTATGCAACTTGGCATAGATTCTACCAGAGTCTAGAACTCTATTGGAGGAATGTGACACCATTCTTCCACAAGAAATTCMATGATTTGGTGTTTTGTTGATGTGGGTGGAAAACGCTGCCTCAGGCACCGCTCCAGAATCCCCCATAAGTGTTTAATTGGATGCATTTTCATGCTCATCAAACCATTCAGTGACCACTCGAGCCATAGGCATGGTAGCCAAAATAATGCACAAAATAATGGCCTGCCCAGCATTTTTAAACCTGACCCTGAGCATGATGGGATGTTAATTGCTTCATTAACTCAGGATCCACACCTGTGTGGAAGCACCTGCTTTCAATATACTTTGTATAACTAATTTACTCAAGTGTTTCCATTTTTTAGGCAGTTACCTGTAGATGTTCTGTGTTACACCTTCATTTCAGGTCATCACTGAAATAGAGCTGGGATTCAGGCTACAGTGTTCAGGATTACATGGGACAATCAAATCAAATCGGTAGCGTACACAGACTTGTTACAGCAGTTGACTAAGCAATCTAGCTTAGTCACTGATGAAACCCCACAGTAAAGCCAGAACAGTAGCTACTCGGCTTATAATATGAGGTTGACTTTTTCTCCTAACCGTTGATCTGGGGTCAGATCTGTCCTCAGCCACTAATGGTTGCAGTTAGGATTGGGGCTAAGGGTAATCTGATCCTAGATCAGTTGTCTGGCGGCAGAGACTTATAGCAGGTCATACATGGCCTGTAGAACCCTGACCCTTTCAGATTTCAGCTAGAGACCCAGCGGAGAGTTAATCTGGCTTTAGCTGGGGTTTCCCCGCTCTCCCTCTTTTTTTCTCCATCCTTCTCTCCTCTTTTTCATTCCATCCCCTTCCTCTCACCTTTCAAACCCTCTTACACACAATCTTAAACCCCATCTGTCTCTCTTTCTTTCCTTCCTTCGTTCCTTCCTTCCTTTTTCTTTATTTTTCTTTCTTTCTTTCTATCTTTCTTTCTCTCTCTACTTTCCCTCCCTCACTCACAATCTTAATTCCACATCTGGGTCACACCACATCTTATCCACTTTTTACTCTCCCTCCCTCTTCCCTCTCTCTCCCTCGCTCTCTGTCTCTCTTCCCTCTCTCTCCCTCGCTCTCTGTCTCTCTTCCCTCTCTCTCCCTCTCTCTCTCTCTCTTCCCTCTCTATCCCTCGCTCTCTGTCTCTCTTCCCTCTCTCTCCCTCGCTCTCTGTCTCTCTTCCCTCTCTCTCCCTCGCTCTCTCGATCCTCCCTATGCGCTGACCAGCTGGTAAGTGTCTTCACTGACATTTCAACCTCTCCCTGACCCAGTCTGTAATACCTACGTGTTTCAAGCAGACCACCATAGTCCCTGTGCCCAAGAACGCCAAGGCAACTTGTCTCAAGGACCATCGCCCTGTAGCACTCACATCTGTAGCCATGAAATGCTTTGAAAGGCTGGTCATGGCTCTCATCAACACCATCATGCCAGACACCCTAGACCCACTCCAATTTGCATAACGCCCCAACAGATCCACAGATGACGCTATCTCTATTACACTCCACACTGCCGTTTCCCACCTGGACAAAAGGAACACCTATGYGAGAATGTTATTCATTGACTACAGCTCAGCATTCMACACCATAGTGCCCTCTAAGCTCATCAATAAGCTAAGGATCCTGAGACTAAACACCTCCCTCTRAAACTGGATCCTGKACTTCCTGACGGGCCGCCCCCAGGTGGTAAGGGTAGGCAACAACACATCCGCCATGCTGACCCTCAACACTGGGGCCCCTCAGGGGTGCGTGCTTAGTCCCCTCCTGTACTCCCTGTTCACCCACGACCGCATGGCCAAACACAACTCCAACACCATCATTAAGTTTGCTGACGACACAACAGTGGTAGGCCTGATCACCGACAACGATGAGACAGCCTATAGGGAGGAGGTCAGAGACCTGGCTGTGTGGTACCAGGTCAACAACCTCTCCCTCAATGTCAGCAAGACAGAGGAGCTGATGAGACAGCCTATAGGGAGGAGGTCAGAGACCTGGCTGTGTGGTACCAGGACAACAACCTCTCCCTCAATGTCAGAAATACAAAGGAGCTGATGGTGGACTATAGGATACAGAGAGCCGAGCACGCCCCCATCCACATCGACGGGCCTGTAGTGGATCAGGTCGAGAACTTAAAGTTCCTCTGTGACCACATCACTGAGAACTTAACATGGTCCACACAAACCAACACAGTCGTGAAGAAAGACGGATGGCCCCCGGCAAACCCTAACCCATATCTTTCTCAATTACCTCCGTAGCCCTGCACATAGGACCTGGTAACTGGTACCCTGTTAGCCAAGTTATCGTTACTCACAATGTGTCATGTATAATATTTCTAAATTCATATTTGTTTCTCTCTGCGTTGTTGGGACATGGCATTTCATTGTTAGTCTACACTGTTGTTTACAAAGCATGTGACAAATACATTTGGATTTTATTTGATGGAAGGAAAGAGAGAGGGACATTTTAAGGTAGATTGATCTTCTCTTCTTCCTATACTCTCCTACTCCATTGCTCTCTCTCTCTATCCTCTCTCATTTTCTATCCCTCTCTCTCCCTCTTTCTGTCCCTTTTCTCTCATGGTAAAAGCTGGACAACCATAGCATGTGTACAGTATGTTCAAATCTCTCCCTCAGACTCTAACCGGTATGGTAAATTTGTAAAATAATGTAGAATGAAAGCACAAGGGCTTTTCTCTCACACACACAACACAACCACACACACACACACACACAAACACAACACACACACACACACACACACACACACACTCACACACACAACAAAGCACACACACAACACCACACACACACAACACACCAGACACAGTGTCCCCTTTGTCTGCAGTACTGTATACCTCACTAAATTAGGAAGTGTATGTATGCACAGCGATCAGTGAGTGGGCACTCCAGTCCAAAAGCCTGGTGGTGTGTGTGTGTGTGTGTGTGTGTGTGTGTTGTGTGTGTGTGTGTGTGTGTGTGTGTGTGTGTGTGTGTGTGTGTGTGTGCGTGGGCGTGTGCGTGTGCGGTGCGCGTGTGGCGTGTGTGCGCGTTGTGGCGCGTTTGTGCGTGTGGGGCCAAAAGCCCAGTCAGTCTGTTCGAATATTGGCAAACGTCTTCAGTAAGCGTTTACATCAACCGATCCAAGAGAAATACCCTGCCAACATTTGTTATGTAACCCAACTCAAACTAATATGAAGTCTGTCTGTGTTTGTGTCGTCCTTTTAAAACCACACCACAACCCGACAAACATTAGTTTTTGTTTTTGTTTGTTATGAATATAGTCCACTGTGACACTCATAAATCGTAGCATTTTTATGCTATGGTCATGATTATTTTGAACATTAGGAAAATGTGAAGGGGGTTTGACTGGATGATACGTGTACGCCCACCATAGACTGTAACGTAATAATAAACAGAGACAGAGCGGAGAGAACAGGCTTCTGGCTCCGAGGGTTGCATTTTGGGCTGTAGTTTGGGTTTGAAAAGGATTATGGGTGAGCAGTTTATGTTTGCAGAGAGGGTGATATTTATTTTGAGAAACCCAAAGGCACACAATCCTCCTCTATTTCACTGGTTTCTTCACTAAATAAACGTCTTGCTAAAACCAATGGAGCCGGTACTGTCCGTCCATGGGGTCTTATAAACTGGTGGATTGTGGGAACTAAAGAGACGCCATTATACCAACTCAACTAAAGGTATCACTGTAGATGTAAAAACTGCACGTTTTACACGAATACTGTATTACAAAGTTATTTCCTTTCTGTGAGATTTTGAAGTGATTTATATATGTTGACAACTAAGTCAGCTTTCTGGCTTGGGCTTTCTTTGAAAAGTTACAGATATAATAGCGAATAGAATTAATTTTCCACAACATTGACTTTTTTCATTTTCTAAACACAGTTTTCTTATCCTTACTGAGAGAGTACAATAATAACATTATCTTATTCATTTATTAAGTGTCTTTAGTAAAACCGTTACCTGGGCTGTATTGACAAAGTTGTCTCAGAAAGATTGCTGATCTAGGATATCAGGGTAGCCTGTTAGCATCATAATAATAATATTACAATGGACGGTGGAACCTGATCCTAGATCAGCACTCTTCCTCTGAGACGCTTTAGAATACAGTCTATAACCTGAGAGTTTGCTTTGGCATTAGCAGTGTGTTGGTCTTGATATCTACCTCCTTCCTCTCTGTACTGAAGGTGTGTATGACTGAGAGCAGAGTATTCTCAGTTACTAGTTCACAGGGGTTTCATGTTCAAAGTGTCTGAGTAAGGGTCATAAAAGGTGACCCTTAAGATGGACTAAGTTTTCTCTCTTTCTCTCTCTCTCTCTCTCTCTCAATAAAGTTCATGTTAATATCTGCCCAAAGGGGGTTATTTTTCTCTCTCTCAGGTAGTCAATATTTTCTGACTGACAGGCGAAAACTAAAGACATTATAACATATTCACGTTATAAATAGTTTATTAGTAACTTGTAACTGATGTAGCAGTTGTTTTAAACCTTCCTTTATGTGAATAACATACCAGAAACKAATCAAGAAGTCGGTCAGTAATAGAAAACCAGGGCTACAAAAATAAGAGGATATACATCATGTAGGTGACWTCCTTCCGTTCCAGAAGGAGAGYACATCTTGGAATCTTGTAATACAAAACATAATCCCAGTCACTGTCCTCGGAATCCGATGGAAAAATCCARAAGCATCCGAAATGACTGGGAGGATTCCAAACCGCTTCGTAATCCAAAATCATGGGAGTAGTCTTGTAGTCAGAAGTCCTTTATATAAAGACTRTAACTCCYAYAGTCCTCCAKTATCCAATCATCTACCTCTCTTCTTCTCCCAGTTGGCGTAGTCAYGTTATTTGACACCTGTCAATCATCAAATCGAAGCCACACCCACTCCTAATACCGAAGTCCTTATTTGCATCTTCCAGAAACATCATCCCCGATTCTGGCAATATTTTGACGTGATCAAAATGATTGRTTTTTGAAGGTTCGTCTTGTGGGAAGATATAGAATATAACATATATAGAATATGTTCTCTGTCCTCTGCCCACTTCTCTTGTTGCCATGACGCACAACATGGCTGAAGTTCTCAGTCTGAGAAACATGAACGTTTCTGTTGAAAAGATGTTCTCTTCCCTCTTCCTCTCTTTCACTCTTCTCTCTTCCATCCGTCTTTCTTCACCTTACGCCTGAGGGGAGAAGAGAAATAGGTACCAAAYGTTAGCTTAGCCAATCAGACAATAGAAGTCATCCCCCCCCCCCCAATGTCAAATGTTCACCACTTAAAACAATGAATCTTTAGCACCCCCATCTTTCACCACCAAATACAACCTCCATACCCAATGTAATCAGCCAAGGCACCAGTCACCAATTAAAACCACTTCCTAATTTCACCCCCTCTTCCTGTTCGATTGATACTGGTCTCTGATTGGCGATTGCCATGATTGGCGTTTAAACCCAGATCATTGATTGGCTGTAGTGCTAATGCCTACCGTAATGACACTAATAAACACTCATGTTTTTCCACATGCCCGAGAAAGGTATGAGAAATTCTTTGAGGTTTTTGAGCTTTTTACGTTTCCTCCCTTTACCCTTGGTCCTACTGGGTCCTGTGAATGAAGGGGGAGGAGGGGGAAGAGGGGGATCTATAAAGAAAAAAGGGGAATGAAAAAAGGAGTGGAATACCCTGAGGGAGAAGCATTTAAATTCCTCAACTGTTATCAGTTTATATCAGTGTAGAGAGACACTCTCAGACAGGAGCTGACGCACACAGTGTATGTAGTAGAGTAGAGTAAGATATTTACCATTGTCTGTATCGTAGAGTTCCTTGATGTGTCGTTTGGAGGTGCAGATACACTCAAGGTGCTCCTCCAGCCGCACCAGCACCTCTTTAGTTTAGGACGCTCCCTCACATACTCCACCTTGGCCACCTGGAGAGGGAGGAGGAGGGAGGGAGGGGGGAGGGGGAGGGGAGGGAGGGAGGGAGGAGGGAGGGAGGGAGGGAGGGAGGGGGAGGGAGGGATCAGAATGAGTTCTGGAGAATCTCCTCTTTTCGAGGTGATGGAAGGATACAAAAACATGACACACACACACACACACCCCTCGTACACTAACACACACACACACACACGTAAGCAAGCACACACACATTAGTGTTCTCTCAAAAAGTGAGCCAAGCCTGCTTGAGCTTCAGGACTGATTGTACAAGCCTCTCTTCTCTTTCAAGTCTGAACATACACAAAGACAACACACACACACACACACGCGCACACACACACTCACGCACACACACGCACAGAAAGGTGCTGCCTTGTTACAACATGAACCAGAAGAGTAACACTGTTATTGATACAGAGGTTCAGGTGAGGTAAGGCATCTCAATAGTGTGGACTGGAGACGCTCWTCTCCATGTTCTAACTGAGGCSTTTTCTCCTTGTCTAATTTCCTTCATCTGATTCTGCACTGATAGGAAACAMCTGGACAGATGCCATGCTYCTTACTTYCCCTGTGCTTWCAGGGCAGTGTACAGATGTAGGCTCTGGATTTGACCACTCTTTTGTTGCTGAGAATTTAAAAAGGCTTCTAAAGTTTGTAATTTCCACTTTAAAATGTCAGGCTTGATTTTTCCTTACGAAAAATGTATCAACCCCATAAAATGTCCATTAACTATAATCCACATAATAATTCACATTTCCTGKTRCTGACTGATTATTATCCTGCTGTAGCAAACTGGCTCAAATTAAGATYCTACATCTGTATGTGAAAGGGAGGAGACATGGAGAAGAACCCATTGTGATGTAGCCTGAGGGAGTTTCTWAGTTWCCTACCTGTCAAATGAAATACAGGGAATAAGGGACAGGAGTCAACTCAAAGGTGTGTGACACGAGGTGTGGTAGGGTTCTCAGTAAACAGGTCATATTAATATGATTATGTCCTTCTAGCTGTTATTTCCCCAGAAAGTCATCATAAAGTCAGACATAACAATGGAACCTTTGTCTCTCTCCCACCAGTGGAAACTGGAATGGAGGGAAACAGACAGTGGACACAGAGAAACCATGGGAGATGAATACACAGAGCCAAGACCAGTATGAGCCATTGAAAAACAACTGTCCGCTGTTCTGGTACTGGTGAATGGTTTCTGGAAGAGCAGAGACGGGCAAGCTAGCATGCACACACACATTCACACACCCTCGAAGGCTTCTCCTGGACGTCACACAGCGTGTGAAAGTGTGTGCCTGTGCATGTGTGTGTGTGTGTGTGTGTGCATACGTGTGTACGTGCGTGTGTTTCCTCTCCATAGTTCTGTCTCTGTAGTTGAATCTCAGGATATACGGGAGACTTATCTTTTGATTTCCTCTCTGTCAAAGACAAAGACAGAGAAAGAAAGAATGAAAGAATGAAGAAAAGGAAAAAGAATGAAAGAGAGAGAGACCCTTTCATCTGATATTGAGTATCAAAAGGGGATCAAATCTGCACCCTCCCTTCTCTCCTCATCTGTCCATTCCTCTCATCCCTCTGCTCTCTCTAWCCCTCCCCATCTCTCCTCACCACCCCGCTTACTTCATGCTACTCTCGTGCCTCATCTGTCCATTCCTCTCATCCCTCTGCTCTCTCTATCCGACCATCCCTCACCCCTTCAAAAACACTGCTTCTCTCTTTYTGTACATTGAAGCACAGTTAGATTTCCTCCAATAGTTACGGCTCTTATTTGCAGGGATGTCTCTATGACCTTTGACCCTCTATTTCTGCATATGATCTCTATCTGAGGTCTACAACAGATAGCGCTGCCTCAGCCAGCTCAGTTCAGATCAGATTGTGTTCATTAGGAACTAAACAGAACATTTACCTAAACAGCTCAGTTCAGATCAGATTGTGTTCATTAGGAACTACAACTAAACATAATAAGCATTTAACCTAAAACCAAGGACGGGACTACCTCAGCCACCCAGCAAATACACAAAACTTCATATCTTCCCTCTGTGCGTGAACTGTTCCTGAGCGAACAGCAAAGGCCAAACAGACACACACCCACAAACACATCAAGGAACAGCTAAGCAGCAACAGACAGCAATCTTTAGTCTTTTAAATAAGACAAGAGGATGAGAGGCACCCCCTCCAACCCTCAGAGGAAAACCAGCCCGCGGCTCCGACGCCGCGAAACCACCCCCACACACACATCACACTCCGTAGTGATACACTGAGCACCTGGCTACATAGCACACCGCCCACAATCACTAACCACTCCTCGGACACACACACCACCACACAATCCACACACAGACGGCCTGCGGTAATCCTAGACGATGAATACTACTAACAGATGAAAACACACACACACACCAACACACACCCACCACATCCACACTCACACACACCTGCACACACAGAACACACACAATTGACCAAAACACAGCCTAAGGCACTCCATCATCCACCACCATTCACAAACATCCACCGACACAGCAGCACAAGCCACACCCCACACAAACACAACATAGCTGGCCACGACACATCACCGCTCTAATGAACAGATGCTGAGAAATGGCACACAGTACACTTACACACACCAGCATGAACACCACAATAACACGGCTATTGGATATAGCCAAGCGAAGCATGAAGCCAATTCCATGCTATGGAAATTGGAATTCACCCCACCTAACACACACACACCAACAAGCGATTTCTATAGTAACCGCAGCACGATACCACACTTCCACACACACACACATCACAACAACAAAACCAAACACAAAAAAACCCCAAAAAACAAACAGATCTACTCTTATTTCCCTAAACACATCTCTTGCCATTCCTCTATCATAGTCTCTCCGTCAACACCGACAAACTACACACGCACACACACACACACACACACACACACTCAGAACGAGCAGAGCTTCCAGTTGGCCAGTGTGTTGTGGTTTTAAGATGGCAGGTTTACCTTGCTGATTTTATGGGGTTTGGGCCCCCCCCCCCAGCCCTGTTATGCCTGTTATGTGCCAGATTAAAATACAAATGATTATGTTCGTGCGGTCGCGAGGGAGTCTCCTGGCTGGCACACCACACACAACAACACCACATCAGTATACAGTACCAGACCACACACACACACATATACACACATATACCAGTACCAGACACAACACAAAGCACCAACACACACACACACACACACAACCACATCACACACAACAACACCATGCCCACCACACAAACATACCTTTCACCACACACACACACACACACACACACATAAACACATCTACAGTACCAGACACACCTACTCATTCAAGTGTTTTTCTTTATTTTTATTATCTTCCAGGTGAACTGGTCATCAAGGCAAAGGGTGGCTACTTTGAAGAATAAAATATATTTTGATTTGTTAACACTTCGGTACTAACTGATTGCATATTGTGTTATTTCATAGTTTAGATGTCTTCACTATTATTCTACATGACTGGTACTGTACATCCACGCACACACACTTACACACAACGCACACACAGGCACAGACACAGACACACCAGGCACGACCTATCCAGGCAACCTAGCTAAGGGAGCTGGACTAGTAGAAAGGGGTTGAATGGTTGAGCTGCTGCAAGTGTGTGTGTGTGTGGTGTGTGTGTGTGTGTGTGTGTGTGTGTGTGTGTGTGTGTGTGTGTGTGTGTGTGTGTGTGTGTGTGTGTGTGTGTGTGTGTGTGTGTGGTGTGTGTGTGTGTGTGGTGTGTGCTGTGTGGTGTGTGGTGTGCGTGCCTGTGTGTGTGCGTGCTGTGTTGGCGTGCATATGTCGCTGCTGTGTCGTGTGTCGCTGTGTGTCGTTCAGACGAAAAGTGAGTCTTCCCTCTCTAAAGCTAACCCCCTCCTGACAGTGAGGCTGGTGGTAGTAGATATCAGAGACCAATTTGTCCGACG
>NW_019943971.1:174938-189476 GCF_002910315.2 Salvelinus sp. IW2-2015 | reverse complement strand
TTATTCCATTGATGCCTGTTTTAGGAGTGGTGTACCCTGGCCACTAGAGTGGTTATCCCTGATGCATCTGTTTTAGAGTAGGTTGTTTCTCAGATGCACTGTTTTAGAGTGGTGTTATCAGAATGCACTGTTTGGTGGTTGTGTTAACCGATGCACGTTTTAGAGTGAGTGTTTTCCTGATGCACTGTTTTATAGTGGGTTATCCTGAATGCACTGTTTGAAAATGGTGTTTATCTCCTGGATGCCTGGTTTTTTAGAGTGGTGTTTATCCTCAGCATGCACTGTTTTAAGAGTTAGGTTGTTATCCCTGATGCATGTTTTAGGAGTGGTGTTATCCTGATGGCCACTGTTTAGAGTGGTGTTTTCCTGAGCACTGTGCTTAGAGTGGTGGTTTATCCAGATGCACTGTTAGAGTGGTGTTATCCCTGATGACTGTTTTAGAGTGGTGTTATCTACAGATGCAACTGTTTTAGGTGTTATCCCCTGATGCAGCTGTTTTAGAGGTTGGTGTTATTCCTGAATGCACTGTTTAGGGTGGTGTCCTGACCACGTTAGTTTATCACCAGATCACGGGTTTTTACGTGTTGTGTTATTCCCAGATGGCACTGGTTTTAGTTCTCGACGGATCTGGCGATATCCATCCAAGCCTACTGATCGATTGATCATTAAATGACAGTATCCTGTTAGGTTCGAGTTTCCTCAGTGTGTGTTATAATTACCAGATGCACTGTTTTCGTAGAGTAGGTTGTCATCCCCGATGTTGTTACACTGTTTAGCGCCAGTGGTTTTGTTATTCCCAGCATGCACTTGTCTTTAAGAGTGGTGTTATCCCTTGATGCACTGTTTTAGGTAGGGTTATCCCACGTGCCGCAGCTGTTGCTATATTAGAGCTTGTGTTATCCCAGTTTGCACTGTTTAGAGTTGTGGACAGTTAGGTATTCCCCGTAATCTGCAACCTGCTTTTAGTAGGTGGTGTTATTCCCTAGATGCAACTTTTTAGGTGTTGTATCCTGATGCACGTACGATGGGTGCTTATCCCACGCTCTGCCCACTGAGTTTGGGATTTGTCTCGCTGGCCTGGCACACTCACACACACAACACAGTGTTTACATTATACGGTGTTAGTACCAGACAACACATTCACACATAATAACACAACCATATTTACTTTGGTACCAGACACACACTACACAACATAACACTCCTACAGACACTACGAACCGACACACATCACACACACACCACACACACACACACACAACCACACACACAAATAACATCAACATTAAACATGTACCAGACACACCTACTCATTCAAGTGTTTTTCTTTATTTTTATTATCTTCCAGGTGAGCCTGGTCATCAAGGCAAAGGGTGGCTACTTTGAAGAATAAAATATATTTTGATTTGTTAACACTTCGGTTACTACTGATTGCATATGTTGTTATTTCATAGTTTAGATGTCTTCACTATTGATTCTACAATGACTGGTACTGTACACACACCGCACACACACTACACACACACGCACACACAGGCACAGACACAGACACACAGGCACAGACCTATCCAGGCAGACCTAGCTAAGGGAGCTGGACTAGTAGAAAGGGGTTGAATGGTTGAGCTGCTGCAAGTGTGTGTGTGTGTGGTTGTGTGTGTGTGTGTGTGTGTGTGTGTGTGTGTGTGTGTGTGTGTGTGTTGTGTGTGTGTGTGTGTGTGTGTGTGTGTGTGTGTGTGTGTGTGTGTGTGTTGTGTGTGTGGTGTGTGTGTGTGCGTGCCTGTGTGTGCGTGCCTGTGTTTTTGCGTGCCTGTGTGTGTGTGTGTGTGTGTGTGTTGTTCAGAGAAAGTGTGTGTCTCTCCTTACCTTGACAGTGCGGTGGTGTGTCTCCTACCTTGACAGTGCGGTGGTGCTTGCGGGAGGGCAGGCAGTGCATGTTGCTGGTGTTACAGCATCCGGTACATCTCTTCACCTCTACACAGGGAGGCCAGATGATGAAGTTAGCGGAGGTGGGATCCACCTGGCTCCGAGGGATCTCGTAGATCACCGTACGAGTCTTACACACCGCGGGTAACGCCTCCTCTGGGGTCAGAGGGGAGGGGGAGAGGTTTAAGGTGAAACATGACAGCATAGAGAGAAGGTAGTATTGGTGTACACTTACACACAAACACAGAGACACACACACACAGAGGCACACACACAGAGAGACACACGCGTAGACGTAGATATACAGTAGATGGGATATAGACAGAAAGAGGCAAATACTCAAACAGACACACACTCTCTCTCTCGCTCTCTCTCTCTCTCACTGTCTCACTCTCTCTCTCACTGTCTCTCACTGTCTCACTCTCTCACACACACACATTCCACAGGTATGCATGAACACAACTACAAAGACACACGCACACACACTTACCGATGCTCCTCTTGTGCCTGGAGTGTGTCTGGGAGCTCTTCAGCTGTGAGTAGCTGTGGGGGAAGGCCTTGTTGTGGTACCTCTGTTTGTTCTCCCCTATCACCTCATTCTCTGTTGACCACAACAACATCAATCTCATGTTATCCCTACACTAGCTGGGCCAWTCAGAAGCAGAGCAACACTGAATGGAGAGAGAAGCTTGAACTCAGAAATGCTCAAAATAACTGTGTCCCCTCTGTAAATGAACAATCCCTTATCGTCACCATGACAACCACAAGCCTTCTGCTATCCAATCTAACAGCTTTGGTTGTTAGTCGGGTGTGTGTAAAGAACCTTTCACTTCAAAATGACCTTGTTTGTCCTTTCAGCTCTATATTGACCTGTTTGGGGTCTCTCTCTCAAAGTATATATTTTTGCTACACAAATACTGACCCCACAGAGAGTGTAGACTGTAGAGGGTGTGTCTGTGTCTGTGTGTGTGTGTGTGTGTGTGTGTGTGTGTGTGTGTGTTCCTTGCAAGTGTGTGTGCGTGACTGCACTTACGTGCAGGAATTAAGTGCTTGCTGTATGTCTTGACCAACACAAAGCCTCCTAGCTCCTTCCTCCTGACACGCAGGAATTTCACCATGAATTATACATACCAACACAGCAGCCATTCAGCCCTCAGAGTGTGTGTGTGTGTGTGTGTGTGTGTGTGTGTGTGTGTGTGTGTGTGTGTGTGTGTGTGTGTGTGTGTGTGTGTGTGTGTGTGTGTGTGTTTTTCATTCAGCCTTACACTGCTGCTCCACAAATAATGGACAGCATGACAGCAGCATAAAGCCTACAGCCACTTGACCCCCCCAGCACCGAGGAGACAGCTGAGTAGCAGACAGGCCTATTTGCATCTCAATAATGCCAGAATGAATGGTGGGGTGTAGTCAAGACCAAATGAAAAATGATGAAAAAATGATAAGAACTTAAGAATGTAGGATGGAGAGAGGTTACTAAGTAGCCTAACAATTAATGGCTTTAAACGTTTCATTAGGGTATGTTTCAAGCACTTGTCCACTTCTTCCCCCTTATTCGACCAGACTCCAGTTATGAGTTCAGTTTTCCTAAAGTTAATTTCACGTGGAATTAAAAGTGTAAAACAGATCAAAAGTTTTGACACAAGCAGCAGTCTCCAGGTTCCTGGTGACTGTCCTCCCTAGTGCCGCGGGCAGCGAGACAGACACAACTCACACTATCTCCGAGCAGAAGCTGGTGAGATGTCTGTTAGTTCCCGCCCGGGAGGGGCGTGCTCATGGCCGGGGCAACATCCAATGGAGATTCATCGACTCTCTCCCTCTAAGCTGCAGGAAGTAACTCGTCTAATTCAACATCTCTTATGTGGCAGACAAACCTGTCCACGTTGCCCACAGGCCAACAGCCTATCACAAACAAGACACAGCCATAGCACCTCTTTACACCTCTCTCCTCCTACCTTCAAAGGGTACACTCTTAGATAAAAAGGTTCTGGATAAAACCAAAACGTGTTCTATGCTTGCGTCATATATGGCACCCCTTAAGGTTCTATATAGAACAAATGTTGGGTCAGTGAATAAGAACCCATGGGGTTCTGATCAATCAACCCTATAAGAGGGTTCTATATAGAACATTTAGGGGTGCCATATATGAAGSAAGCAATAGAACCCGTTTTGGTTCTAACCAGAACCTTGTAGGCTACTTCTGGCATGTTGTGYTGAGCTCAAKTCAGTGTCTTTACTGAAGCCTAGCCCKAGGCTGTGTAATAAAGCTATTGAATGAAGMCTGATATAAGAGGCTTTAGGCCTACCTTCCAAGTCTAGCTCCAGGAGCCGCTGGAGGTCGCTGATGCTGCGGATCTCACTGCGGGACAGCCGCTCCAACAGCTCCCGGGGGAGTGGGGCCTCCTAGAAGAAAAGGAAAAGATTTAAATGAAAATAACAGCACTTTATTACCTACACAGACGTTATTTTACCGTAATGGATAGCGCGGCTATAGAAGTGGTATGAGTGTGACTATGTAGCGCTGAAGAAGTGTTTTRAGCACAAATATGTGCACAATTAAGGGGGTGGTATAATTAGTTTGCGCTTKTTGMKRAGMMRYMRWWKMYYCCYMYTRTYRTSWYRTYWTTKKWSGRMGKWRYWRCAACGCTACTCTGGAGTTTTGTGCATAATTATGCATAAGTGGAGCATGAACGAACGAACATTGCACCTGCCAACGAAGGRAGCGTTGCACTAAAAACGGCACAATTTGAAYAGAATTGGCCCCTACATAGCGTACAAACCAAAACTCGTATAAAAGTCCTTTACCTCAGCGGCGGTGCGTAACAGGCACAATAAGCAGGCGAGGAGGAAGCTCAGAAAAGCGGCTCTCATCTCCCTTCGGCTCCTTTGGGCTCCAGAACGAGAGAAAGTTCCAGTAGTTCCACCAACACCGTTCCAGAACCAGGAGCTGAGGCGTCGCTCCCAAACCACGGGAATCCAGTACCATCCCTCGGGTGGAACCGCTACCTCCACGACTCTACAGCCGGTAGTGCGAATTATTTGGCTATTATAGGCAACATGGCGAGGCTAACAGTGTGACTTTATTGGGTGTTCATCTAGGTTTACATTTAAGACTGACGTTTATTGAAGTCAGTTGGGTTTCCTACTCCGCTTCACAGCAGCAACACAGGAGCAGGAGATGGAGTTACGGCACCKGAGACAAGAGCTATCTATGCTTAGAAGAACTTCCAGATGTGAGAAATGTCATCATTTTGTCGATTAGGCTATAATCCACTTGAAGTGAAGACGTCTCGTTGTGACACATTTCAGTGTTTTAATCCTTTATGCATGTTGATACAATTCTCGGAGAATATAATATATCACTATCCATACATTTATGGGAGACTTCCAAAAATATAAACTTTTATGTCCTGTTTATATCAGCAAATGGAGGATAGGTCAAAAATAATGTCAAGCCGTCCGCATGTCCCGGTTGTTCTTATCAAACGGTTTTTGTAGCGTATTGGATCCCTTCAAAGCGGGTCCCGCACGCTGTAGACTGTGATCTCCGTAGTGAATGAAGTCGGAACGCTTTGAGTCATATGATATAGTTACCGCGTTGCTGGGGGCTGGCGGGGCGCGGTCACGTTGCAACTCCGCTCCGCTCTCCGGGTGTGTGCTCTGTAACTACAGATGGATAGATAGGCTATAAAGGAGACCATTGGCTTTTGACTGTGGGCGCGCTCACATCAGTCCCGCTGCTACTCTCTGTTGTTATTTATGCATAGCCACTTTAATAACTCTACCTACATGTACATAATTACCTCAACACCGGTGCCCCCGCACATTGACACATTGACTCTGTACCGGTACCCCCTGTATATAGCCCCRCTATTGTTATTTACTGCTGCTCTTTAATTGTTTGTTATTCTTATCTCTTACTTTTTTAGGTATTTTTCTTAAAACTGCATTGTTGGTTAAGGGCTTGTAAGTAAGCATTTCACTGTAAGGTCTACACCTGTTGTATTCGGTGCATGTGACAAACAGCATTTGAYTTGATTTTGATGGTGATAGTGGTGATGATGATAATGATGCTGGTGATGACAGTGATGATGAAGGTGATGAGGATGATCTCTATAAACATCATATCCTGTAACTGTTCCTAAATGCCCTGTGTTGTTTTACCACACAACGGCAGGTTACTAGTTTACACATTAAATTTCATCCCTTCTAAAGCACTAGTCATTACATTTTAAGCGACTGAGCTAATTTATAACAAAGTACGACCCCATGGTTGAGTAGTTTAGAGTTTTTATAACCTATAAAGTCACCGGAGGCTTTCCACCTCTCTCTCTTCCCCCTCTTACACCCTTCCTTTAATTCCCTCCTTCTCCAGCCCCCTCGCACCTCTACCACCTCCAACCCTCCCTCCTTGTATCTGTTCACAYCTCTTCCCCTCCCSCCCCCCYYCMRTYCYTYCYYCMMCCCTCTCCCTCCCTTCCAGGTCAGCCACAGAWGGCTGAGTGTGTCTGTTTTTAATTGGTGTTTAATTAACTTCATTAATAAGTGGCCAGACCGTAGACACAACTGACCTCCATGATAAAGGAGCGAGAGAGCGAAAGGGATGGAGGGATCAGAGGTAGGGGGGACACGGTGTGCTGGAGCTGAAAACAACACTTGATAAAGAACAGACATGTTCACACGGACCTACACACATTGACTATGTGCCTTGTGACCAGACACGGTGTCACAACTGAGATAGTTAGGGACTTTGTGCCCACTGGACCCAGTCTCTCTCAACACTAGAGCAGCCACCATTCTAGCTACAAATGCAGACATTGACAGCCTATAGTGGTGATGAGGAGGAGGGAGAGGTGAAMATTGAGGAAAAKGAGGTGAAGGAGATGGGGAGRGGAGGAAGAAGAATGAAGGGGTAAAGRAGCCAAGGAGGAGGGGCAAATGAGGACGGAARGAGGAAGAGAAACAAGGTTTGTTGCCAATTAAGACCTATTTAGCCAGACAGAGACTCAGTGACTCTGTCTCTCCCTCCATCAACCCTGAAGGGCTTTGCTTTGGGCTGCTCTGGTCTGGTGTACTTGACTCCTGCAAGGCGCCAGACACACATGCAAGTGCACATGTGTACACACACACACTCACTTACAGCACAGGGGTCCGAATTAGGGAAACAACTGGGTTAGAACCGAACCGATCCAGAACATTCCACTGTGACATCCTTGGACCCGGAGAGAGTGATGCCAAAGGGCAATGATCTGGACCCTTAACCTCTCTGTATACCTCTCTCTCTCTTCTCTCTCACTTCCTCTGTGGGATAGAAGTGGGACATGCCTCCTGCTATGGTAGGGGCAGTAGCATGCATGTTGTCATGCCGACAGAGAGGCTAGAGGTTTCCCTAAAGTCTAGACCCAGACAACAGGATAGACACAGTAAAATAGAGAAAGGAGAGAGAAACAGAGACAAATTGAGATTATGGAGAGACACAGAGAGGGAATGTGCATGAGAGAGAAGAGAGAGGGAGAAATAGGTCTGGATTCAATCCGTATCGCAGAAGTATCGTGGAAGATCTGCGTTATAGCTCCATTTAAATTTCAAGGCAATGTTCCAGTGTCCGCGGAGACTGCATTCACGGTAAACACTGCATATGTCGGCTCAATTGTAAATTACTTAAAGAAATGTACGCAGCTTTACCATGATACTTTCACGATACGGATTGAATCCAGTCGCTAGTTACATTTAATCTGTGGAGGGATGAGAGTTTTACAAGCAGGGTGTAAAAGTCTATACCTAATTCTATTCAAACYMMTATGCATAGTGCATAATGAAAAACTTCATATGTGTCAGACCTGGGATTGAATACTATTTGAAATCTTTTCATATACTTTTAACATTTGCTCTACAGATGTAGGATCTTAATTTGAGCCAGTTTGCTACAGCAGGAAAATAATTCTGCAGCAGCAGGAAATGTGGATTATAATTCATTGACTGACATTTTTTGTAGGGTTTGATACTTTTTTTGTTAGAGCAAACCCAAGTCTGACACTAAAGTGGAAATGACAAACTTCAGAAGCATTTTTAAACCTTGAATACACTACAAGTTTGTATTTCCTGCTCTGCAGGAAAATTCTCAGCAACAAAAGAGTGATCAAATTAAGATCCTACATCTATAGTTTGCCTGAAGTGCTGGATGGGCGACGTTTGCATTTTTGTCACTATTCTATTGGTTCCGTAGTGACAGTCAAGCTCAATCAATCCCAGATAAAGTATTTTAAATGATTTTAGATAGTATTTTAATCCAGGTCTGATTTAGTTTCCCTTCTACACATTCATTATAAGAACCCATACCAAAGAAGTCAGTCAGAATGGATTTCACGATTTCAACCATTAAACCCGGGGTAATCCCATGGTTGGCCACCTCCCAAAAACTATTGTGTGACGCATAAATGTTTGGGAAGCGGCCAACAGAAGACTTATCCTGGATAAACATMTTGAATATGCTWGTGTTTGGTTTACCTATATGGTTAGTTAATGCAATGGCTCCATCTGTTTAAGCATAGGCTTGAGAGAGGTTTGGTGTTTGGGATACAGAGTCCCTCTGCTGTTACCAAAAAGTCACACATATGCATGGAAATATGCTCCTACTACACCATACGCTTTACCCACATCTAAAGCAGCATCCTACGCAATAGGTCGGAACAAGATTACTGTGTCTTTCCTGTGGAGATGAGATTTCATGAATTGCCTGTTTGAGTATCACATAAGCATCAAAACAGAAAAATGCACTAAAAGATGGAATGTCATATTCCTTATCAGTCCTGCTAAGACAAAACATTTCAGATGTAAGTTAAACAGTAGAGCCACAGCTGTTGCTATATTATCTCATCATCATATCTGAGGAGAGCCCACTTCTCATGTGTACGTGTTTCCTCTTCTATAATCTGCTCTTTGTTTTCAGATGGTTAAGACAAAGATCCAATSTGCATCCAAAATGGAACCCCATTCCCTACTATAGTGAACTACTTTTGACCAGAGCTCTATTGGGCCTGGTCAAAAGTAGTGCACTGTATTGGGAGCAGKGTGGCATTTGGGACATGACTAGAACACTCTACTTTATTTCTCTATGTGTAAACCTCCTCTGGCCACATCTAAGGGTCTATATACCAGCATGTCACTGAACCTGGTCCKGGGTGCTTCTGGATTCACAGATTATTCACAGATCTTTCTCTCTTTCTCAATCAACTGTTCCTCTCTGCCTTCGTCTCACTCTGTCTCTGTCTCCCTGTCTCTATCGCTCTGTCTCTGTCTCTCTGTCTCCCTGTCTATCGCTCTGTCTCTGTCTCCCTGTCTCTATCGCTCTGTCTCTGTCTCGCTGTCTCTATCGCTCTGTCTCTGTCTCGCTGTCTCTATCTCTGTCTCCCTGTTTCTATCGCTCTGTCTCTGTCTCCCTGTCTCTATCGCTCTGTCTCTGTCTCGCTGTCTCTATCGCTCCGTCTCTGTCTCCCTGTCTCTATCGCTCTGTCTCTGTCTCGCTGTCTCTATCGCTCTGTCTCTGTCTCGCTTCTCACACCCTCACAATGCCTCTCAAATCAACCAGCTGCAGCACCAAGGCTGACATCCCTCTTTGAATCCCTCTTCCTCTTCCTCTCCCCCTATTTTGATACTAACTAGTCACTCCCTTTTCCATTACTGACTTGTAGTCAGGTTTGATGATTGACATTACTGTACACAGCTGGGGCTGAGGTTGATTTATGTCAACACAAACACAGTCACACACACACACACACACACACACACACACACACACACACACACACACAAACACACACACACACACACCACACACACACACACACACACACACACACACACACCACACACACACGTCGTATGATGCAGTTGCTTACAGCTGGCAGCTGTTTGGAATATGATTACAAAGTGTGAAAGGTTGGAACATTTGGATTAAACAGTCATGTCGTCCTTACATTGTTGGCTTCGATGAGAGCTGCTGTCTCTGTTTTTCAGAACCTTTCTTTTAGTCTAACTGAGAGGCTATGAGAGAGATCATTCTGTTTTGAATTGATTAATCGTGTGTAAGTAAACCCCACCAACACACACACACACACACAAATGCCTGTTTGCACTGACACACACACACACACACCACACACACACATCCACAAAGCTATTGTCACCTAATTTGGCGATAATGCGATGCTTCCTCCTTCAAGCCTCTGTATCTGGGCAGCAACTAGTGACAATGATGTCACCTCTCTACCAGTGTGTCCGGACCTTGACACAGGCTGCGTGCCAGACTGCACTCTATTCCCTATATAGTGCACTACGTTTGATAGGGCTCTGATCAAAAGTACTGCACTATAAAGGGAATAGGGTGCTATTTGAAACACAGACACAAAGACTTAGTCTGACACCACACACACACCAACACACACACACACACACCACACAACACACACACACACACACACACACACACACACACACACACACACACACAACACACACACACACACACACACACACACACACAACAATACCTTCCACTTCCCCCATTAACCAGACCCAAAATAAACTCCCTCTATACACTAGACCATTGTTACTGGGGCCAACATTAGCACATCAGATCAGACACTTAAAGCCTTTACTTCACAACTCAAGACCAGAGGAAATCCCTTCTTTTGGAAGAGGAGAGAGGGAGATTTCTGTCGTTCTTTCCAGAGTGATACAAGTGGTTGTGAGTGGTTTGCTAATTGTCCTCTCTTAATCTTGTTAATGCAGCAGAAAGAGAGGCAGGAGAGAGAGAGAGAAAGAGAGAGTGTGTGTGTGTGTGTTCAAGACAACAGGGTTGCAAACAGAGGAGCTGGCTTTCACAGATTGTCATGACAATACAATGACCTTTCAACCAACCTTGCCACTGTATACCATACTGCTCCAACACGCCTGTAGTGGGGTTACACAGCTGTACTGTCCAATGGAAAGGTGAGTGATACCTATGGAACATGTGGTGATTGGTCCATAAAGGAGAGGGGACTGTCTGTCTCACACACACACACACACACACACACACACACACAACCACACACACACACCTTTAATGTAGGATCAAACAAGGGCACCTAGGGTAGCAAACTCTGTCATGGCAGGTGTTTAGGATGTGTGTGTGTGTGTTATGAGACAGTTATTATTGCTGTACACAGGCCAACTGTCTAGCAGGTGATGGCGGAAAACTGAGAACCAGAAACAGTCATGTGTTGGGACTTGAAACCTGGCAGCATCGTATTTTTCCAATGCCGCATTTCTGCACAGTATCTCTTCTGAGAACTCATTAAAAGTTATGAATAAGACCACACACACACACCACACACATACTGAATAACACACACACACACACATACTGAATAACACACACACACACACACACACAACACACCACCAACACACACAACAACACACACACACTACTGAATAACCACACACACACACACATACTGAATAACAACACACACACAACATACCCTGATAACACACACACACCGCACTACTGAGACTACAACAGATGTAATAAGTCTAAGCGAGACAAAGTGAACTTGAATGAGAGTGGATGATAATGATGACAGGAGAGAAAAGCACTAGATGCCAATAGAGATCTCCTTCACTATGATGTTATATTGAATATCTGCCTGGCACAGCTTGACCATCAACTGTGTGTGTTTGGCATGATGCTACTTGGCTTATCAAAGAAAAGGATCAAGCAAGTGTGCTTAGAGGAAGTGCACACTTAGACGGTGCAGTATGAGTGAAGTCAATTCATTTCAAATAACTTTATTTGTACCTTTAGGGCAATTACAAAATGATGTTGGCAYGTGTTTTTTTCTAACTTGGATGCGTGGAAGTTAGTCCTTTATGTGCARTATTAAAACATCTAACGTCGCTAACTTATGATTAAAGGTTTACCTTGAGATGTTGACTATAATTGATGAACTGCAGATAGGTAGTGTGTGTGGAATTAGTCATACAGAGGAGGCTGGTGGGATGAGCTTTAGGAGGACGGGCTCATTGTAATGGTTGGAATGGAATTAATGGAACGGAGTTGTGTTGTGTTTGATACCATTCCAACGATTTTATTCCAGCCACTACAATGAGCCCGTCCTACTATAGTTCCTCCCACCAGCCTCCTCTGCGTCAGAACACTCATACACTAAGATAAAACTCAAGACAAGTGTGTTAGGGCCTTGACATTGGCAAAGTCAAGCTTATCTCGAGTCGAACACAAACAGCCACCTACCCAAATTGCACACACTGTATATAGACTTTCTTTTTTYCCCATTGTGTTATTGACTGTACGCTTGTTAATTCCATGTGTAACTCTGTGTTGTTGTTTGTGTCACACTGGTTTGCTTTATCTTGGTCAGGTCACAGTTGTAAATGAGAACTTGTTCTCAACTAGCTTACCTGGTTAAATAAAGGTGAAATTAAAATAAAATAAAAATGATTCAAATGGTACTGTATTAGTTAGGTATGCTTTGAACTGATCTCACACCTGTTGATAAGAATGCAGGTGGCTGAGTAAGCAGGTAGGTGGGTATTACAGAAGGGGGAGGTGGTGTCATTTGCTGTTTAATCTACTGAGTTGTGATGTGTGATAAGTTGTAAAGCATTGTAACTAGGAAACAATTAGGAAACAATGACTTGCCACAACTGAAAGGCTATAGTATAGGGATCATCTACTAGATGCAGCCACGGGACAACTGTTTCCTGATCGGATGTTTAATTACAAATCATTTATAGAGTGAAAATTGACCGCAAGATGCCCAAAAATATATAATATTTGACTAAAACAATAATTTCAAACCTTGCTTATGTAACCGATGTGAAATGGTTAGCTAGTTAGCGGTGGTGCGCGCTAATAGCATTTCAATCGGCTTTTGACGTCACTCGCTTTGAGACCTTGAAGTAGTGGTTCCCCTTGCTCTGCAACGCGGCTTTTGTGGAGCGATGGGTAACGATGCTTCGTGGGTGACTGTTGTTGATGTGTGCAGAGTGTCCCTGGTTCGCGCCCGGGTCGGGGCTAGGGGACGGACTAAAGTTATACTGTTACACTTACATGCGTATATGATCAGTAGCAGGATGAACAGGATGAAACAGTAGCAGGATGAAAGGCAGTAGTAGTAGCGTAATGTCTAAACAGTAGCAGGATGAAAGGCGATTACTGAATAACACACACACACACACATACTGAATAACACACACACACACACACACACACACACACACACACACACACCACCACACACACACCACACTACTGAATAACCACACACACACACACATACTGAATAACACACCACACACACACAGCTGTTTTGAATTGATTAATCGGTGTGTAAGTAAACCCCACCAACACACACACACACACACACACACACACACAAATGCCTGTTTGCACTGACACACACACACACACACACACACACACATCCACAAAGCTATTGTCACCTAATTTGGCGATAATGCGATGCTTCCTCCTTCAAGCCTCTGTATCTGGGCAGCAACTAGTGACAATGATGTCACCTCTCTACCAGTGTGTCCGGACCTTGACACAGGCTGCGTGCCAGATTGCACTCTATTCCCTATATAGTGCACTACGTTTGATAGGGCTCTGATCAAAAGTACTGCACTATAAAGGGAATAGGGTGCTATTTGAAACACAACCACAAAAGACCTTAGTCTGATACGCACACGCACACGCACACACACAGGGAACAATACCTTCCACTTCCCCCCATTAACCAGACCCCAAAATAAACTCCCTCTATACACTAGACCATTGTTACTGGGGCCAACATTAGCACATCAGATCAGACACTTAAAGCCTTTACTTCACAACTCAAGACCAGAGGAAATCCCTTCTTTTGGAAGAGGAGAGAGGGAGATTTCTGTCGTTCTTTCCCAGAGTGATACAAGTGGTTGTGAGTGGTTTGCTAATTGTCCTCTCTTAATCTTGTTAATGCAGCAGAAAGAGAGAGCAGGAGAGAGAGAGAGAAAGAGAGAGTGTGTGTGTGTGTGTTCAAGACAACAGGGTTGCAAACAGAGGAGCTGGCTTTCACAGATTGTCATGACAATACAATGACCTTTCAACCAACCTTGCCCA
This sequence comes from Salvelinus sp. IW2-2015, assembly GCF_002910315.2. Lineage (NCBI taxonomy): Eukaryota > Metazoa > Chordata > Actinopteri > Salmoniformes > Salmonidae > Salvelinus > Salvelinus sp. IW2-2015. Next base: position 175,393 of record NW_019943971.1, on the reverse strand, counting down.
CTGTATACCATACTGCTCCAACACGCCTGTAGTGGGGTTACACAGCTGGTACTGTCCAATGGAAAGGTGAGTGATACCTATGGAACATGTGGTGATTGGTCCATAAAGGAGAGGGGACTGTCTGTCTCACACACACACACACACACACACACACACACACACACACACACACACCTTTAATGTAGGATCAAACAAGGGCACCTAGGGTAGCAAACTCTGTCATGGCAGGTGTTTAAGGATGTGTGTGTGTGTGTTAATGAGACAGTTATTATTGCTGTACACAGGCCAACTGTCTAGCAGGTGATGGCGGAAAACTGAGAACCAGAAACAGTCATGTGTTGGGACTTGAAACCTGGCAGCATCGTATTTTTCCAATGCCGCATTTCTGCACAGTATCTCTTCTGAGAACTCATTAAAAGTTATGAATAAGACACACACACACACACACACACACA